>NW_017804065.1:1024067-1026753 GCF_001625305.1 Branchiostoma belcheri
AAACCGCTGTGCAACAAGTTAGCAACAAATATGCACCAAAAGCAACCCACGTGCTGTCAACCTACTCTGTCCGGATAAACAGACACACAAACCCTCAGCTCAGCCACCCGAAAGTAAAAGAATTGCAACACCGGGTTACGAACAACAAGCCTGGAACGGCCTGTCCTTGGTGCTGAAACGCAGGTTCATTAAGCTGGCGTCCCTGCACTGCCGGTCGTATCTTTAATCGTCAATCAAAGGTCGCAGAATTTCAAGGCCCGTCAGGGAGTTGAGATTATTTCTGCTTGAAAATCTACCCTGCCACAGTGTACGGGGTTCGGTGACCTGCGAACATCAGCCGAGCCTACATCGCACTGATCGAGAGGACACCGGTCGTATGGGCTGCCGAAAATGTACCTTTGAGCTCACAGACTCGTCGGGCGCGCTGTTTTATTCTCTTACAGCTGTGTGACGCCGGCTTTAGACGTCCGTTAGCTTTGCGTATTCATCAACTCAGTAGATGACGAGATTGCGATGATTCTAAACAGTATCATTATATCGATAAGGGGAGCTGGCGGGCAAGCCGATATGCAGCTGGCCAGGCCATGGTTATTCCTGGGTTGGGTGAACTCGTCATACTTATATCGATCAGCATTGCTACAAAGGCGGGGACTGGTGTAGAGGACCTACAATATTATCTATAATCAATACTATTGGGGAGGTAATAAAAGAGTGGCCCTAAGCTTGGTCCCGGTAATGAATTCAAATAGATTTATTACGATGATGTGTATTTCAAAATCTATAATCGCTATTCAGTCAGTTGTATTCTTTAGCTACAATGTTCCTTTAGTATATCTATGTACCAATCTGTCAATAAACCAATTTCTCATCATTTATGAACAGGATTTATCATGATCCGCGCAACCAGATATCATCAGGACAACCGCGCCAATAGAGATGACAATCAGTATTCTGGCGAGGTACTGCAGTAGCGGAGTCTTATTTTTCCATGGTGCAAAATTGCGAACACCCATATCTTAAACATTAGTATATGAAGAAATGGGAAACCACTTCATCACATGCATTGTACTGTACATATATAACAATATTTCAGCAAAACAAATAACACTATGAATTCCACTAATAAAGGTAAAAGCACATTCGCATCGGCCTTTTATATCTGTTGTTATATAGCAGTAGGTGCAATACATTATACCGTGAACAACTGCAATAAAGTTTATACGATAAAAACACGTGCATTTTTCACCGTGAGCTGACCCCGATTCTCCCGTCCCCGGTGAACAAACTGCCGCATGAGGCGTGATAAATCACACCTGCTACGATAACTCTGTTTGTAACGGCCGGGTACACCACGGTAGGATGCAAATACAATATGCTTCTAGATGTGAAACGGGACGTACTTTGAAAAGACATGCCATCTTAGAAATTCTAACAAACTAACTAATAGTTTGAAGTTTGAAGTTTATTTCATACTACAGCCTTATAGCAGCCTAAAGGCTGAATTGACAGGTCTGTTTACATACAGTGTATATACAATAAATAATTACATTAAAGATGTCTAAGTGTGCTTAATAAGACGCATTAAAATTTAATAAAAGCCTATAGATATTTAAAAAGTTTGTAAGCGATATATACATATGAGGAAATTAACTATTTTGTAAGATGCTAAGCGAGTAATGAAAAAGTCGTGAGTTACAACAAAAGGTTCACGGGTAGGCATAAAATAGTCGGTTAACAGGGATCATTGTAAGAATAAAATGACGATGTAATAGTGAGACTAACAATACAAGGCTCTAACTTTATAACTTGTGTCCATTCAAGATTCGTTGTTTAAAAGTTCGATCAAGTAGGGCAATGGTGAGTTTTTGTAGCGCTCCGTGCGACAGTATGGTGTGTCAATCTTGTGAGAGTTGCGAGTTTGCCGTAATAAAGCGGAAGGCATAGTAAAACAGGATGGTTTAAATAACTAGCTCCAGAGATGGGACACTGATAGAAGAACTGTATGAGATCTTCATCTTATATTACTGATCTACGTAATGACTGTCTCCTTTACATTCGATTCCTGTCGGCGGGTTTAACAAATACCCGGTCGGTACAGTAATTAGGTCAGTGTAATGCCTGCTATTCATCGCGGAGATGCTTCAAGGTTGACGTCTTACAATTCATTTTCCCTGGCAACGTCTCTCGTGTCTCTGATTCTTCTTTTTATCCTTGCATGCATTTCACAAGTAAGCCATGTACCTTACATTCATTTAGAACAGCATTATCGTTTCCACCTAGCTTGCCTCATTTGGTTTTTGTTTACGGCTCGTGGGATCAAAGAGTAATGTGACTTTAGTGGCCCCAAGGGTGCCCATGTTTAGTTCAATTAAGATAAGAACTGATTTAAACATACAGTTTTATATGTCCATACAGTAGATAGCACATGGTGGTGACGTATTGGCATTTTAGTTGAGGGATCAGTCAGAAAAGAGCGCATCTGTAGAGATAAAGTCAAAACGCACATTTTATGGTTCGGTACATACTATCTGGGCACCTTTTCTTTTGGTTCGGCTCAAAGAGACACATGCAGTCTAGTATACTTTGGCCCTATCGCTCAAAGGTAAGTAACCTTAAGCTTGATACCAGCATTGACGTAACCAATTTACCTGTACACGACTACCTCTCATTAATTCCTGTCGTCTTA
>NW_017804065.1:1026773-1044317 GCF_001625305.1 Branchiostoma belcheri
AGGACTGAGGCGGAAAATCGCTACAATCGCCAGGGCGGCCGGAGTCTCTGGGGCGGAGCATCGAGCCTTTGAGTTTGAAATCTTGCCGCCCAGCCAGTGGGCGGGTCCCCGTCTGTGTGCTGTGATTGGGCGCCGCGCGGTGATAGCTATGCTGCGTGCCGTTTCTGTGGCAACGTGGCCCAGTCACAGAAATGTATCAATTCTTGTTCGTCGCTGATCGCAAACACAGCCAAGAGGCGTAAAGAACTTTTTAATTATGCTTGCCCCCCTCTTTTGTATAATGTTTAATCTCCCTTCCGCAGCTCCGTGCGTCAACCTCCCCTATCTAGGAGAAAAATGAACTTCTGGCGACATGGCACGTGGATGTGTTAGATTTTATATCTGAGATAGCGCGGGTCGGGTGACATCAAAAGCAGTACTTAGGGCCGTCCACATCGCAAGGTCAGACAGAAATTCTCGTACCAAGAAGGTTGTATTATTTTGTTATCGTTCTAAACATTATTAAGCCACTAAAATTTTCGAAAAAAAAAAAAAACATTTGATTAAAAACACTATTCGTTTGTGCTACTGTTATCATCATGCATAATTTGGAAACAAACATGCGCTGCACCGTCTGTCTGTAAAAATCTTAGTCAACATGGTTCCCGAAAAATCCCGGGATATCCCGATGAATCCCGATTTGATGCTTATCCCATGAACTGTACTGTGTTATCCCGAAAAAGATTGAAACTGTCTGACAAAACGACAAAATGTAATGTCAGATCCATGTTTATATAAACGTAAACAAACGCCCCCTCCCCCGGCCCCGCACCCACATTACAAAGTCGACAATAGTTACAGATGAACACAATTCTGTTTACTTTATTTTCAAAACGGCAGCAAGCCTAAATCTCTATACATACGAGATTCTATCAAGTCAGGAGCTAGTGTAAATTATGAGTTGTTTTTTTTTATTTAGAGCCGGCGGTGACATGCAAAAATTACACAAAGTCGCCGGCGTTCTGTGGAAATCTGCAGTCCTAATTGTGGATATTGAACCCCAAATCCCAATGCAATATTCTCTACTCGAGACTGGTATTCATATGACCGTATTTTACGAAGAAAAATGAAAACTGACCGCTGACATTGATCCACCGATCTCTTCTCGTGTCATACAAGGGCGGATGCCCATATTTGGAAATCTCGGGTGTTCCGTGCGTAGCGCTAGGGTCATTGACCGCGGTTATCGAACACGCTGTTCCATTGTTCCATGGTTGTTCGAATGTTCCAAACGCGTTCTTTTTGTTCGATTTTTGGCTTAAAATGCAACTTTTTTCACCCATTTTTTGCCAATAAAATCATTTTCTGACATCTATGTTGGCCAAAATGACCAAGGTTCAATGTCTAACGTACCAACCTACCAGCATGCTGAATTTCATTTTCCTCCAAGCTCTAATTACGAAAATATCTACGATTTTTAGGTGTTTGGAGAAGAGGAAGAGGAGGAGGAGGAAATGAGCAAATATAATATGTTTTCCTTCGGTAAACATAATTAAGATCATGCAAACCGCTGTGCAACAAGTTGCAACAAAATATGCACCAAAAAGCAACCCACGTGCTGTCAACCTACTCTGTCCGGATAAACAGACACACAAACCCTCAGCTCAGTCACCCGAAAGTAAAAAGAATTGCAACACCGGGTTATGAACAACAAGCCTGGAACGGCCTGTCCTTGGTGCTGAAACGCAGGTTCATTAAGCTGGCGTCCCTGCACTGCCGGTCGTATCTTTAATCGTCAATCAAAGGTCGCAGAATTTCAAGGCCCGTCAGGGAGTTGAGATTATTTCTGCTTGAAAATCTACCCTGCCACAGTGTACGGGGTTCGGTGACCTGCGAACATCAGCCGAGCCTACATCGCACTGATCGAGAGGACACCGGTCGTATGGGCTGCCGAAAATGTACCTTTGAGCTCACAGACTCGTCGGGCGCGCTGTTTTATTCTCTTACAGCTGTGTGACGCCGGCTTTACACGTCCGTTAGCTTTGCGTATTCATCAACTCAGTAGATGACGAGATTGCGATGATTCTAAACAGTATCATTATATCGATAAGGGGAGCTGGCGGGCAAGCCGATATGCAGCTGGCCAGGCCATGGTTATTCCTGGGTTGGGGAACTCGTCATACTTATATCGATCAGCATTGCTACAAATGCCGGGACTGGTGTAGAGGACCTACAATATTATCTATAATCAATACTATTGGGGAGGTAATAAAAGAGTGGCCCTAAGCTTGGTCCCGGTAATGAATTCAAATAGATTTATTACGATGATGTGTATTTCAAAATCTATAATCGCTATTCAGTCAGTTGTATTCTTTAGCTACAATGTTCCTTTAGTATATCTATGTACCAATCTGTCAATAAACCAATTTCTCATCATTTATGAACAGGATTTATCATGATCCACACGACCAGATATCATCAGGACAACCGCGCCAATAGAGATGACAATCAGTATTCTGGCGAGGCACTGCAGTAGCGGAGTCTTATTTTTCCATGGTGCAAAATCCCCAAAATTGCGAACACCCATATCTTAAACATTAGTATATGAAGAAATGGGAAACCACTTCATCACATGCATTGTACTGTACATATATAACAATATTTCAGCAAAACAAATAACAGTATGAATTCCACTAATAAAGGTAAAAGCACATTCGCATCGGCCTTTTATATCTGTTGTTATATAGCAGTAGGTGCAATACATTATACCGTGAACAACTGCAATAAAGTTTATATGATAAAAACACGTGCATTTTTCACCGTGAGCTGACCCCGATTCTCCCGTCCCCGGTGAACAAACTGCCGCATGAGGCGTGATAAATCACACCTGCTACGATAACTCTGTTTGTAACGGCCTGGTACACCACGGCAGGATGCAAATACAATATGCTACTGTGAAACGGGGCGTACTTTGAAAAGACGTGCCATCTTAGAAATCAGTCTAACAAACTAACTAATAAAGCGGAAGGCATAGTAAAACAGGATGGTTTAAATAACTAGCTCCAGAGATGGGACACTGATATAGAAGAACTGTATGAGATCTTCATCTTATATTACTGATCTACGTAATGACTGTCTCCTTTACATTCGATTCCTGTCGGCGGGTTTAACAAATATCCGGTCTGTACAGTAATCAGGTCAGTCTAATGCCTGCTATTCATCGCGGAGATGCTTCAAGATTGACGTCTTACAATTCAACTTCTCTCGTGTCTCTGATTCTTCTTTTTATCCTGCATGTATTTTACAAGTAAACAATGTACCTTACATTCATTTAGAACAGCATTTCCACCTAGCTTTCCTCATTTGGTTTTTGTTTACGGCTCACATGACTTTGGGGTCAAAGAGTAATGTGAGTTTAGTGGCCCCAAGGGTGCCCATGTTTAGTTCAATTAAGATAAGAACTGATTTAAACATACAGTTTTATATGTCCATACAGTAGATAACACATGGTGTGAACGTATTGGCATTTTAGTTGAGGGATCAGTCAGAAAAGAGCGCATCTGTAGAGATAAAGTCAAAACGCACATTTTATGGTTCGGTACATACTATCTGGGCACCTTTTCTTTTGGTTCGGCTCAAAGAGACACATGCAATCTAGTATACTTTGGCCCTATCGCTCAAAGGTAAGTAACCTTAAGCTTGATACCAGCATTGACGTAACCAATTTACCTGTACACGACTACCTCTCATTGAATTCCTGTCGTCTTATAAATAACTTGAGGATAACTAGAACAGCTAAACACGAGAGAGTTGATGCCAACAGAAGATTTGAATACATTTTTGAATGTGACAACTATCACAATGCAAAAATAAGTGAAGTGAATGCACACAAAGCTGCTTTGTTATCGGGAAACATACTGAAATCCACGACCAGTCCCATTTGATTGTAGTAGTCTATCATAGGTGCTGTAATTTAGTTGTAATGGTGTTGTAAAGTAGAATTTTAAGATTCATTTTGATATTTCTATTTTGTAGTTTGCACTTGACTGTATGAAAGTCATCATACTTTATGTTGCGTCGATAAAGGTTCAATTCTATAGCTATAAAATGTCAAATTATAGGAGGAAACCAGTCCAGTGATGATCGAACTGCTGCCATCCATGAAGGTGGCATGGCCTGCAGATTGATTATCTTTCCGATTTGTCGCAGTGTTGGGACGGTGACGTGTGTCTGCGCCACGTTATCGGTTAAACCAAGCAGATGTTGGGGGAGGATGGATATCGTTACGTTTTTCTAGCTACCCCTTTCCTGACAAACTTGAACCTCCACAAATCCCCAACATGGTCTTTAAGTGGCACGGGCAGGGACAGTCTGCTCCCAGGAAGGCGGTTTGACACAAAAACGTGCAGCCTCCCCATCTCCCGTCGCCGTGTTGGAGAGGAGACGGTATGACGTGTGTTATCTTCCCGGCGTCACGCAGACTGGACCGGGCTCTGTCATCACGCGATCTCAACAACACCGTGGGGAGGGGAGGGGGGCTTTGGGGCAGTACACCTCGCTCAAGCGAGCTAGCTTATATTCTTGACTTTGTAGATATGGATTAACTTTAGCTACTTCTCTATATTTGTTCTTAACTTAGTGCAATTAGCACGTGTCGGGCATGAATACGCGATAAGTTCATTGTCATTGCCATTGTCAGTACATCAATGGTGCCACTGTACAAGAATATTATGCAAGGCGTGTAATAGGAAAAGGAATCAGGAATTGAAAGGGAGCATCTGATGTACAAAAATTGAGGTGGATAATTGAAATACCTGAATATAATATAATAAAGGCTTCTTTATCTTTGGTAAGTTGTATACTTTAAGACGAAACGGGTGGACCGGGGTGGATTTTTTTTCAAATACAAATGTTAAAACATAAAGAAACCGCATAACTATAGGTTGTACATAACCAAACAACATGGTAAACATAATAAAAACGCGTATCTTATGACATACTAAGAGAACAATAGGATCAAATCAGTTTGCAACGTTTTTCCTAGATCCTAGCTTATCAGAATCATATGATGTGTAATAAATTCTCGGTGTCATTACTTACCTAAACTAGTCATTCCTTGGTTTGCTATTAATACTATTTACTATTTACCACCTCTATCTCGTTTTGAATTATTCTGGTTATGTCGATTAGTATTCCTTATGAATCTTTGTATTCCTCTAATCATGGTGTCTTATAAGCCTATATGGGCTGGTCGACTTGTTGCAAGACACAATAATTAACTATCATTCATCCATCCATTAAGGTCTTATCCATGGCAGTTGTTATTGCTCAGTTTTCTCGTGATCGATCACTTGGTATTCTGTGTCATTATTATTATGGTCGTTTATAGAAGTAAATGATTAAGTGATTCGGTGAAGGTTCTCTTACCCAGGGTACTCTGCACCGTCCGTCGGTAACGTCTTCTCCTTCGCACTCCGTCAACCCTCCGGGATCAGCACCACAGGCCTCTTCATAGAGTTGTGTTTCTTCTTCAACTTGCTCATCAGGCACTTGTGTATGGAGATGGAAGCCCTTGTCGTCTGCGAAGACTGTGAGTTCTTCTTCTTCTTGTTCCAGAGTTGTGAGTGTTGTAGAGTCGTCTGCAAAGTCCGAAGTTGAGGCGTCAGAAATCGACCTTTGCTTGTCTCTGTCGTGAAGTTTTCTGAAGAGTGGTCTCGGGTCGCTGGCGACTTTCCTCGGGAACCCTGACTCCGACTCAAACCCGATCGTGCCGTCCTGTTCTAACGAGTCTGGAGAGGTGATCGACCCGCTGTCGGAGAGGTTTAAATCTGACTTATCTCCGACGTTAGTAAAGAGAGACGTTGTAGAACTGTGAGTGACGACATCTGTGTCGGAACCTTCGGAAGACTTGTCTCCACCGACGTTCCTGAAGACTGCCTGAGAGGTTTGGAAGTGGCTCCTCTTTGGGGACGAGCTGGGATGGGGTCTACCTATACTGGCAATGGTCGCGCCGCCGTCAGCTCCCGATCCTGTAGATTCCGTGTCAGAAACGGCAGAACTGTCCCTGACGGTTCGAAATAAGGAGGACGTCGACGAGTAAACTGTAGAGCCTCGGCCTGACGTGGTCGACTCCTCCGTGGCGGACGAGACGGGCCTCTGCCCTACCGTGGTAAAAACGGCTTGCGACGTCTTCACGAGTTTCTTGCGAGGAGACTCGGAGGGGTTGGAGCCCAGGAGAGACGCCACGTTTTCTCCATTGGCTACGTCGGTGACCGTGCTGGAACCTGAAGGATTCTCCACAGTGGTGAAGACGGCCGCGGAAGCCCTGAGGAATTTTCTAGAGGGGGATCCCTGTGTGCTCTCCCTCCCCCTATCCGGCTGTCTGCCATGTGTGGTAGAGATGGAGTCCCTGAGATACGATTTGTCGCCGACGTTCAAAAAGATGGGGTTGCTCCGCGGTACCTTCCCTCCCCATCTCCTCTTCAATCCCTCGATGTCGAGCGATTTGCTGTCGTAAGCGCCCTGGATGGTGTAGAAGAACACGTTGGGTCGGCCCGTGGTCCAGGCGGCCCTGCCCGTCCTCTCTATGTGTTGAAACAGCGGCTCCGACTCGCTCCTGGATTCCGCCATGTTGTTTTTTGGGAGTGCTCCCTCCCCCCACAGCAGTTACCGCACGTGCCACTATGGCGACAGGGTCGCTACGTCTGATCGGGAGCCATCATTTCTCCCCGAGTCAGCGCCCCGGACAAAAATACATGGAGCTGCGCGGTGAACTCTGCACGCGCTTTCCAATACTAAACATACCGGGCTCATTACCATTCACAGACCTCAGGTGCAGTACAGACGGCACACCCGCACAGCTGCCGAAAAACCCATTTTAACTCATTTGTGAGTCATTTTTCTCAGTTTTACCGCGGCTTTGATTTGAAGTTTTTATTCCATAATTATACAATGATGTATAAGAGAATAAGACGTGACAGGCATGTGAACGCAGGGCAGGCGGGTCCCGGGGGACTAGAGTGGAGGCAAAACGCGGAGGAAAATCTCATTTCACGTGGAAGGGAGCCAGTCGCGCCGTAACGACCCCATGCAAATTCTAGACATAACCCAATTCACTCGGCGTTCAGTCGGATGATGTACTCGTCTGTTTGTCTGACGGAACAGGCGACGGTAAATCAGGGGAACGGTCCTGCCTAAAATTCAACCTATTTTGCGCCGGAGTGAAACCATTTCCCTTCCCCACCTGTCTCGTTAGCGCATAAAACAAACCCAGTCTAGGCCGGTCACAGGACTTGATTTCATCTGTCACAGCGATCAAATGCGATGGAAAGAGATAACTCTGCCCTTTCTCATATTGAATCTGCTAGCGTAATTCTTCAATGCTCCCTGAATTTGTCTCATCAATGACAAGTGACATTAATTTTTTTTTCAAGAATTGTTACACTGAATTGGGAAACTTGCCAACGAGAATTATTTTAAGCCCCAATTCAACACCAGGTCTCTATCATCTAATTCTGTCTTTGGCACTTAAACAAATTTATTATCGACCGCATAAGGCTCCCAGCTTGCTCCCTGCGCCACATGCCGTGCTGCGTGTATTTGCCTGAGTACCCTGGTCTGGCGACTACGGCATTATGGCTCCCCTGGGAACGAGAGGGAAGGAAATGCACCTGCTTCAGTAAAACGTCATTTCCGGTAATTCATTCAGCGTCATGGTCGTTTTTACGATTCCTCCTAACGTTACATGTAGACTAACGGTATCTTCAATAAATAATTGGGTGGCCGGGAGAACCAAAGGAAGAATTAATTTGCATGAATTTTGATTGATTGAGGGGGTACATGTATCTGTAACGTTAATGCTTCATCACATTTTTGGGCCTCTTCAGTGAAGAGCAGACCTTAAACCTTCCTTCGCGTATTTAGATGCATTTTGTTGTCATACACAAACTCTTGGTCAAAGTTACAAGGTAAGGAAGTAATGGTTTGATCTAAAACGTTAAATGTAAGCTGCATTGCTTATCACAAATGGAAGAAAATCCAGTATACAACTCAACAAAAGAATGTCTGATCGTGTGATTTGAGAATCTACTTACTGTGCAAAACTACCCACTACCTCCCATAATGCATATACACCTTGTAGGAAATTGAAAACACTGTCAGTGCCCAGATGTGCCAAGCATGTGGAAACAACTACAGAACAGAATCAAACCCACTGAAAACATGTCTAATACAGAGATAACAATCATCTTGAGCAGACATTACTCAACACAACAGTGGTTGTTCATACGCTTTATTCTCTCTTCTTCTTCCATGAAATACTCAGCAAGAAAACTGTCTGCATCTATTTAAATGACATAATTTACAGTGAGATGTCATGTAGAGGGTAGAGTTGTTTGAAGCCATCTTGGGAAAACCACTGGCTAGACAAAACATGTATGACATGATTCAATATAATCAAAAATAGTTCAACACAACTTTTCTTGCAAGTTCTACATTCAATTGGTTACATGTATGTGTGACCTCAACAAAGGTCAAGTTGATAGAATCATTTCCTGTGTCAAATTTTATCTCTTTCATCCCATATTTACACGCTATGCTCAGTCAAAACCAGGAGGAAAGAAATTCTGGATCACAAGTTTGTTCCACCCTTCACCGTGATATTCCTTCTAACTCAAAACAACCTGTTGACAATTTGCACAATTCTGTTAACTCTCTTTGTACAGCAATATCCTTAGTTCAAACAGATATTTAATTAAAGTGATGATGATAACAGGGATATGCCACTAGTCTCCTCTGCGCTGGTAAAGTAGACACCAGGGGATGCATGTGACTTAAGTGTTTTAAACAGGGCAAGCCCCTGTTTGACATGTAAGACATGGCCTCCCAACCGACTTCACACCTTGGTGGTCATCAACAAGGTCATAAATTGCTGGTGAGGTTGCTTACCAGTTAGAATGTGTCTGTACCAACCATCAGATTTAAAAAATCAAAGCCTGAAAAGTCATAATCTGCATGGATATGATTAGAGGAGCTACAATAGGACTTGGTTGGGGACTGGTTGGGAAGAAAATTTGTGAGAAGATATTTATATGTGTGACAAGTGCTCAAATTGAACACTGGATGGGTTTTGCTACAAAAGGCTGACAAAATGTACAAATGCCTACCTCTCCCACAAAGCTCTACCCATCTGTAGATCTACAACTACAGTAATTTGCCCCGGTCTGCAAGGGAACTTCTTCTCTAGCATCTCAGCTCTTCTTATATATATACAAACATGTGTGATACATTGGGTCCACTAGAGCCTCATCAAGCACATTACAGGTCTGTTGGATGGGGGGGGGGTAGAGATGGAAACACAAGAACTAGACTTCCACAAAAAAATCTGGTTTACATGAAAATTACTATCTGTTAAGGTTTTTTTTGTAAACCCTTATAGCGTGTCAACCCACTGCACTGTCTACAGGTAACACAATAAGGTGATAAATCACTACAATAACATTGCAGTATGTTTCTGTTTTTCTACATTAAATCTGTCTGAAGTACTCTACAAAGTCTGTACAGTTCAAAGTGTCTATAGAGATTTTTCATAGACGTCATATGAAAAGCCTGTATAGCATGGGTTATAGACAGAGGGGCTCTGTGTCTAGAAGGCGTTCTCGTAGGCCTGAACTTTGGCGATGATTCTCTCCAGCTGACGCCTGGCCTCACACATGGGGAAGTTCTGCATGTCATAGTACTGTGGTGCGATCTTTATCAACCTGAAATACAAGAAATTACAGGTGTAAGTATGATTTGTGCACTGTCTTCAGACTCACTCTCAGAGTAACGGAGGATTGATTCTCTCTTAGGTAAGGGTTCTACCTGGGTGTCCAACCTACATTCATAAACACAGGCATGAATACATCTGGATTTAGAGACCAGGAAAAAGTACTGAAATAATGTACAGAAAGTCCCCTCAATAAAGTGCATGTACTGAAAATTCTTGAGACAAAATGCTTCATTGAAAGTCATGATACAGGTATGTATCCATGCCCTACATAGAAATACTGAAGTACTGACCACTCTGGCTTGATGTCCGTGACTGTCCTGATGTAGTTCTTAGTGGTCAGTACAAACTCGTTGTACAGCACCCACTCCGGCTTGTGGTCCAGACAGGTGGACGGGTGCAGCTGCACCACCTGGTTGTCCTTCACTGTCAGGTAGTGACCGGTTCTCTCCAGGTGGGCAATCTGAACACAAAGGAAAGGTTTTTATGTTTAAACATATCATTACATTGTATCAAAACAAAAAAATGTAACGTCCTGTTTGACCTTCCTGTCAGTCTGTGGTTACACCATTTCTACCCTTACTTCCTGACACTCTACTGTATTCAAATAACTATGGACACACTAGCAAACAAACACGCCAAGAACAAATGGATGGATGGGAATGGGTGAATTGCATGGACTTTTCAAGGTGAATAAGTTGAATACAGGACATCAGAAGCTCCATGTACTGTGTACTGTGTACTATGTAAGGAGCATTAAAAGCTGACCTGCATGAAGAAGCCTGACACCAGGGCCTTGCGGATGTTGATGTAGTAGTCGCGAGATGTGAACTCCGTGCTGGTACGCCGCAGGTTGAAGCGTTCCATGATGCGGACCAGCTGCTGGCGTACGTTGTCCGCAGACTTGAGGGAGCGGAAGTTGATGAAGTTGTCGTAGCACCACTGGGTGTCTTCATGGT
This sequence comes from Branchiostoma belcheri, assembly GCF_001625305.1. Lineage (NCBI taxonomy): Eukaryota > Metazoa > Chordata > Leptocardii > Amphioxiformes > Branchiostomatidae > Branchiostoma > Branchiostoma belcheri. Next base: position 1,037,478 of record NW_017804065.1, read on the forward strand.
CTGTGGACAGACAAGGCACGTGAACAAGATGTAACAAGCCATTCCTAAAGTGCTTTAAGTAGAGAGACTTTCAAGTGTTTTTAGTAGATATGGCTGAATACAATGTGCCTCACAAGGCCTGACAAAAGTTTCAAAAATAATTTCCAAGAAAAAATCTTCTTGCTGATCATGTATTCAATGATACATAATCTATTGGAAAATGGCACCCTCCTTCTGGTCCTTTAAACATGCCCTTTTTCACTACTAGTACCTTACAAACATTTATTTGGAGTTTAGCTAATGAAAAGTGTTAATGTTTCCTCTGTGTAAAAGGCTTGGCCACAGGTGAGGCTGGCCATGTGAGTTACAACTGGAGGTGAAACATGCTTTAGGCACCTGCTTGAAACTGACAGCCATGGTAGGCTGAGCTGCAGTCTTGATTTGATGCCAAATTTGAGAATTTATTATGTTTTGGTGTACATGCAAAATGGCACCTTTCACATAACCTACAGTAACTAAAAATAAGAAATTGAAGATCTAGAAAATGACCTGGGACATATCTGGGACCTAACTACCTGTCAGGGCTCCCTATTGTGCCTAACATGTGGAAATAGCTATGAAACACAAGCAACCATAATGACTGGACTGAAAACAAAACCTCCATACACAGATGTAATAACTCACTCTGCTTGAAGGCATGGTAGACGTTGAGCAGAGTCAGGTGGTCTCCGTCGATGTGAGCGAACCTCATCTTGGCCTCGTCCGCGGCTTTCTTTGCCTCGTTGGGCCGCACAAAACACTGTGGGACTAAAACGTGTTGGTACCGGGCCAACATTTGCCCGCCAGATTAGTATTCACCTCACTGAACTGGAGGGGAGAGGATGGAGGGAGTGGGGGAGGGGGGGCAGGGACAACAGAAGTAGGGAATACAGACAGAAATATATCCTTTGTGATTGGAAAGCACACAGAATCTCTGAGATCATCCTTCTTTTTTAAATTTCTTTTGGTTGTTTTTCATAGAAATAAACAGATATGCACAGAATGGGCACAATGATAAAAAAATAACAAGAAACCAGAAATAAAGGACATGAAAAAGAGATTAAGAGATTAAATGTCATACATAGCATCCACTATCCTTCATCAGTGGTTGAGGTATTTTGTTCATGAACAATTTAAGGGATTCTTTTGGTGCATCTCTATTATGTCATTTTAGAATAAAAATCTTGGTTTCTGTTCAGTGCTTTCTAACACAAGTTCTTCTATGCTAATTCAAAAAGAGGGTTTTTCATGGAGGATTGAAATGGGTAGGTAAGAAGGAGATAAACTTAACAGTAGTTAAGTTAACATAAGTATGCAAAATGTGATTATCATTAAGTTTGTAAACCTTCATGCTATGAAATAGTGGGAAGTGTAGAAAAACAACAGAAGTATAGTTTCTTCTACATATATGCATATGACAAAAAGATTTAAGTCTGAAAATATTCCTTGCAAGTTGTAATGTTTACTCAAAAAACTTACACAAAGCACCATACTTGAGAAAATGCACATTTTGTGATAAAGAAGTTTGTTGAACGTCAGACAAATAAAAGCTACCCCCTCCCTCCCAACCCCCAGTGTCAGTTCAAGCCCCCTCAACAGGAATCCTTTCTAGCCAGACCCAGAAACAATTTTCCTTTGGAGAGAACCTGAACTGACGAGACTGCATCAAAGTAGCTGCCTGTTTGAAATCCTATAGGCATTTAAATAATGCACCAAATTTAGCATTTCTAAGTTGTTAAGAGGAATTTCTATTCCTAATACAGCATACAGGACAAACTTAGAGACCTTATGTCAATCTTCTAGTTTAACATGTTACAATTCAACAAATCCAAGAATGGAGAGATTCCTAGCCTTCTCGGTGAAAATAAGTAATATCTAAATATTTTGGCAATGGGCACAATGGAGGGGGAAACAAAACAGGTAAACTTTTTTGAGCACACATTCATGTATTGCTTTAGTAATTTGAATAAATAAATGCTTTGACAGAAACAAGCAGCAAACATGATGCAGTCGTGACTCGCGTGTCCACAGTACCTGATAGCATGGCTGTGACAGACAGGATCTCGTTTGAACAGTTGTGGTCACACGACGCGATGACCATCTTGGCGAGCTGAGGGTCCAGCGGGAACTCGGCCATCATGGAGCCCAGCTCGGTCAGCTCTCCGTCATCGTCCAGCGCTGCCAGATAGTTCAGGAGTTCCAACGCTCTCATCAGGGTCTCTGGGGCTGGTGGGAATACAACAGTGTGAGGAACAAAGACTACTGAGGTTAAAAATGATCAAGAAACACCTGTAATACCAGGGCACATGACCTTATTTTGCACAGAGAAATTATGTTGTTTATAACAACCTGTTTTTCCCCCAATCACTGCATTACAAACCATTTTGATTTTGTATGCCAGTTTCAGTAGACTTAAGTTACATCAAAGCTCACCAGGGGGATCCATGAAGTCAAAGTGTACCAGGTCGTCGATGCCCAGCTTCTTGAGCTGCAGCACGACAGAACCGAGGTTGGACCTGAGGATCTCGGGGTACGTCTGGTCCTGCATCTCCTGTTTGTACGCCTTCTCCGTGTACAGTCGGAAACACTTCCCTGGTCTCGTACGACCGGCGCGGCCGGCACGCTGAGCTGCACTCGCCTTACTGATGGCTGTTACCAGCAATGACTCCACCCGGATACGGGGGTTATACACCTGCAGCAGAATAGAGCAGCCAACATTCAGAACAACTACAGTCCTTTATAACCTCTTCTGAATTTCTTGTATTTATTACTGTGAATTTCTTACTGATTCTATGACTATTCCATTCACGCACTTGCAGTCCTTTAGTTCCTGAGTTTCTCCACTGTACCATTCACTTCCTACCTACAGGAAGACCATTTTGACCATCAATTCAACCTTCGTATTAGCCTGCTGTTACACCATTTCCCCCACACTTCCTGCTGAATTAAAATAACTACAGACACACAAGCAAACAAAGACCCGAAGAACAATACCTCCATGTAGGTTATGAATAAAATTAGTAGTGAAATACTGTAAATCCCAGGTCTAACCTTCTGTTTGGCGAAGCCTGGGTCGATCACGAACACCACACCGTCAATGGTGAGGGACGTCTCTGCAATGTTAGTAGACACCACGACCTTCCGTCCGATGGCCCCGTTAGGTTTGTTGGGTGGGGCAGACTCGAAGATTCGCTGCTGCAGGTTGGGTGGGAGGGTGGAGTAGAGAGGGATGACCTTCATCTCACCAACCTCCGGGCCAAGGTTATCCACTTCTCGTTTCATACGTTTACACGCCTCTTCAATTTCCTGTCAGAAAATGAAGTAAAAACAGTCTATTTTCAATGCACAATTTATGTAAATCTTGTGGGAATAGACTGTTACCAGCTACGCACATACTACTAATTGCTATAGCTGGTAGAGTAAATCCATGCACCCAAAGACCCATGTCAGAACGTCCCAAATCCGGGATAGTGATGAATCCCACCTAGACCTAGCAGCTCAGCAATGAATTGCAGGAATCTCTTTGTACTGACCTCTTGACCTGTGAGGAACAGTAGTATGTCTCCTTCTGTTTCCTCACACATGTGGATCTGTATAACAGTTCGTATGGCTGCCTCCAGGTAGTCTCTCTCAGGCTCAGGGGTGTAGAAAATCTCCACAGGATGTGTCCGGCCAGGGACACTCATGAGCGGAGCATTGTCAAAATAACCCTGGAACTTGCCTAGAGAGAAATGCAATGCATTGAGGTTTATTGGTGTTTTTCCACTTGTCTCTGTTCTAACAATCTAGTGTCTGACAGAGGAGAAGATACATACAATATCATCATTATTACAATATATTGATAATATAGAAACAGTTAATGTAAATCTCACAAATGCATACAGGATCTCATCTAATAAAGCTTCACAAGACCGACATGGAAATCAGGTCACACTGTAAAATCTGTGGGTCTAACTAAGATTTTCTCTATGGGCCTTGGAAACAGTCTTGCTGTTCCAGCCTGGCAGTGTCATGTCCCATACCTGCATCTAAAGTTGCACTCATGACCACAATCTTCAGGTCTCCCCTCTGTCTCACCACCTCCTTCAGCAGTCCCATCAGGATGTCTGTCGCCAGCGTACGTTCATGAGCCTCGTCCAGCAGGATCACCCCGTAACGCTCCAACAACGGGTCCGCCATGGCCTCACGCAGCAGCATACCGTCTGTCATGTACCTGTACAGGAGGGGGAGAAATTCTGTCATATTCATAAAATCCTACAAACTGGCGTTTTGGTCTCTTCTCTAATACATTACAGTCAACATGCATCTCATGCAATAATCAAGGCTAAATAAACTGCACAAGATCTACAGAATTTAGCTTGTCTTTCAATTTTTTCCTCAACTATAACCTAAATAATATTCTGAAATCTTACAAAATTGACTAACTTAAACCTTTTCCCAGCTGCCTAACCCCTTAACCAATAGAGCCTACTTCAGTTTGCTGATGGTTAAGACATAATACTTGCCAAGTACCTTTTCTTCATAAATTTAAAACTCTGACATGTTCAGAGCTGACAACAGAAGTCTTTTTGTCAAACGACAGACTTACTTGAGGATTGTCTTCGCACTGGAGCAGTCCTCGAACCTGATGGAGTAGCCGACCTCCTGTCCCAGGATCACGTCCATTTCATCCGCCACACGCTGCGCCACTGACATGGCCGCCACTCGACGCGGCTGGGTACAGGACACGCCTCGCTTTGGGTTGTATGCACGGACGTACTCCAAGCACCACTGGGGAACCTGGGAAAAGATGGGAAAGATACAACAGCACACGATGAGTGTACTTCTGGACATTACAAATATTTGGCTACAAACTGTGATTTGTACTAAATTGTAGACCAATAATTGTAATTTGCAGACAGAAAAATCCTACAGGTAACTCTGATCCCTGAACTGTGTGGTTTTCCCAGACCCCCTCAACCCCTCTCCCTTTATTTTTTGGGACAGCCCAATGGTGAACTTGAACCCTAACCTGTGTTGTTTTCCCAGACCCAGTCTCTCCCACCAGTACGATGATCTGCTGTCCTCTCATCATCTCCATGAACTTGTCCTTGTACTCCACCACGGGCAGCAGCATGCGTTTCTTCAGGATGTCGTGGAAGCGTGCCGTGTAGGGCATGCCTGTGAAGGGGTTGATGGTGGGGACGGTGTTTGGTTTGGGCATGCTGATCACAGAGTTGGAACTCTTGCTTCCACTCGAACTGTTGCTGTGGAGAGAGGAAGTCAAGTATGTTCATCTTTTTATTTTCAAACCAGTTAACTTGGACTGTTACAACCGATGGTGTCTAAAAGAAATAATGCTATTTGGCCTCTGAACAGTTTTATAGTATGTTCCATAGTGATACGTCCTAAAATTTGTTAGTAATGTTACTGGTGCTGGTAAAATTTGTATGGTGCTGGTAAATTTTCAATATCACTTGCACCAGTAGAAGAAACCATTTCAAACACTGGAAGCACATTAGAAGACTGATTCACTGGCATGCAGCCAAACTTGCATAACTGCATCTGGTTCCGATAAAATTGACTCGGTCCAGTTTATGATGCTTTTTGTTGTGCTCCTGTTAGTGTGTATGTTGGTCGTACTAACACTAACACAGTAACCAGCTACATGTGCAAGGAGCCTTGACTACACTTCCTGACTTCTATGATTTCTACTGGCGCTTGCCTGGCCAACAGAAGAGCCTGGTGCTTCAGACTATGTAGGTTGACCTTCCCAGCCGCTGAAGGTCGAGTATTTTACTGCTGCGCCGTCAGAAAAGAGTTTGACTGCGCGCCTTCACGAGCCATAATTTATTTCGTCACGAAAGCCTCCTCGAGGACTAGATTTTCAACTAACGGAGCTCTTTTTTCCATGCTTGTCACCTCACTAACTATACTGTCCTACAACTCACCTGTATCCTGAGTCTCTGTGCCTTTTACTGTGGGAGTCTCCCACATCTAGTCTGTGTCTTTTAGACATTTTATCCCGAATTTTGCGGACTGCGAGACGGCAAAATGAAAGAAGATGGCGCCGACCCGGCAAATTTTCTACCCCGGTCTCAGACGGTACGTAATTCCACAATGCTTTGCGCTGCGTGTTAAACCGCAGAGCATGACGGTCGGTTTTTGACGAGGTATGTCGTAGATTCAGGTTGACATGACGCACGTTTTTAAACGAGGTATCGCAGGTCGTTATTTACGGCGGTCAGCCACGGTGAAGAGCCACGCTGCCATTGGTCAGCTATGTAGGATGGTTCAGTGCGGTGTAGAATGGTGCCATTCTATTGGTTACCTTAGTTGAACGACGGAAACACTGTAGTTTCACCCATAGGTGACCTCGGCGATTTGTGCTGTCGGTTGTCCGGCTTTTAAGCCAGCTATACCTCGAAAGACCAGCGATACCTCCTTGTACAAGTAATATATGTACGGATGTTAGGTCTGGGGACAAGGTAAGACACTGTACAGGTTCGGCTCTTAGGTGTAGGGACAAGGAAAGAGCAGATTAAAGTTGTCCAAGCCGGGTAGAAGCTCTGCTCTAGTTTCGGCCGCTCTTCATGCTTCAATTGACTGTACAGGAAATGTATGCACGCACGTCTCTTAGGTCTACGAACCTGGTAAGGCACCGTACATGTGATATATGTACTTCTCTTAGATCTAGGGACCAGGTAAGGCACCGTACAGGTAATATATGCACGTCTCTTAGTTCTGCGGGCCAGGTAAGGCACTGTACAGGTAATATGTGCGTCTAGGATTCAGGTAAGGCACCGTACAGGTAATATATGCACGTCGCTTAGGTATAGGGAC
>NW_017804065.1:1044337-1044569 GCF_001625305.1 Branchiostoma belcheri
ACGTCGCTTAGGTATAGGGACCAGGTAAGGTACCATACAGGTAATCTGAGCATCTAAGAACCAGGTAAGGTACTGTACAGGTAATATATGCACGTCTCTTAGGTCTAGGGACCAGGTAAGGCACCGTACAGGTAATATATGCGCGGCTCTTAGGTCTAGGGACCAGGTAAGGCACCGTACAGGTAATATATGCACGTCTCTTAGGTCTACGGACCAGGTAAGGCACCGTACA
>NW_017804065.1:1044589-1072799 GCF_001625305.1 Branchiostoma belcheri
CAATATCACCTGTAAGGAGCCTTACCTGGTCCCAGATGAAAGGGCCATGCCTATATCACCTGTACGGAGCCTTACCTGGTCCACAGATAAAAGAACCATGCCTACATCTCCTGTACGGAGCCTTACCTGGTCCCAGATAAAAGAACAATGCCAATACCACCTGTACGGAGCCTTACCTGGTCCCAGATGAAAGGGCCATGCCTATATCACCTGTACGGAGCCTTACCTGGTCCACAGATAAAAGACCATGCCAATATCAACCTGTAACGGAGCCTTACCTGGTCCACAGATAAAAGACAATGCCTATATCACCTGTACGGAGCCTTACCTGGTCCCAGATGAAAGGGCCATGCCTATATCACCTGTACGGAGCCTTACCTGGTCCCCAGATAAAAGAACCATGCCTACATCACCTGTACGGAGCCTTACCTGGTCCACAGATGAAAGGGCCATGCCAATATCACCTGTACGGAGCCTTACATGGTCCACAGATAAAAGAACAATGCCAATATTACCTGTACGGTGGCTTACCTGGTCCACAGATGAAAGGGCCATGTAAATATTACCTGTACGGAGCCTTATCTGGTCCACGTTACTGTACCCTCTAGTGGACCAACTCCCCTGGCATGTTATCTTTCTATTTGGCCGATTTCTACTCTTTCCAGCCGCCACCCTGAGCTTGATAGAGACTAAGAAGGGACACGCAATTTCAACGACTGCACAATGCAAAATTACGCACGTCGTACTGCAATGTAAACAAGAAGGTTAAATATAAATACAAATCTACAAGATTTTAAACCTCCTTGAATATAACGTTAGCCATATAACCAAATATGATGTTTTGGCGGTAGATCCTCTCCTAAAATCCACTCAAATATCATCTGTATGGTGCCTTTCCTGGTCCCCCGAGCTTATAGCCACAAAAATGCAGTAAATTTAGTTGTAAAAGCTGAGGTTTTTGCACCTAAAATCGAGGCAAAGACGTCGGTAGCCCTCCCCACACTAGCGAAACCGCGATTGCATGCGAAACTATTGCTCCCCGTTACTGTTTTTGATCGACCAATGGGATTGTGTCGATTATATAGCATTGACCAATAGGAGTGTGGCTCTTCCACCGTGGCTGACCGAACTGGGGAGACGACTGCAATACCTCTTTTAAACATGGCGGACGAAGGAGAAAAATCTTTAGCTTTTCACGAAATGGGCTTAGACGACCGTCTCCTAAAGGTTAGTGCAGTGTTTTTACAGAATCACAACGTTCTAAATGCTTAACTGATAGATTCTGTCGCCCAGCTATTTGACTGTTTGTTTTAGTTGTTATAGAAATCAAAGTTTCGATGAAGCGGTACGTATGTGAAAGTGGGGAGGGGGGCAGATGGTGAACACGTGTTTTGGTTTTCACATGTGCGTACACGTATTTCCCCCAGCACGAGAAACTTCAGATAAACCATGCCACATGCAGTGTGTATGTTTGTACGGAAAGACAAAAGAAATCAACATTGAAGTACACGATAGCAACGGTGAACGTCTTTATTCTTGTAAACCTAATGCAACAGAGTCCATATTTTGCATGTGTATAACTGCCTGTATGTACTTTAGTAACTACTCCAACACTATGTTGTTTTCTTGTTGTATCGAAATATGACAGGCCATAGCTAGCCAAGGATGGCGTCATCCAACACTTATTCAGGTGAGAAATGATCACTGAACTTTACTGTACCAGTACGGTACTACTGCTTGTTTACCCACTATAATTTGCATTCTGCACTGCACAAAGACATAACACATGTACACATAACATGCTTTAAAGGGTTTTTTGCCACGTTTATTTTTCGCCGTCCGTGGCTATTGACACTCCTGGTGTGGATATAAGGGACAAAAAGTTCATCAATATGTACACCGGAATACTAGCCTCCTTGCAATTGGCAGGCCCAAAACTTTGGTTTTGGTGTGTGTTTGGGGCTTCTGGGGCTTCAAGTTTAAACCTTGGGGCTCAAGTTTAACTTAGTGGATGTCGAAAAGGCTGACAATCACAAAACAACACGGAAATCCCCCCGAAGTTCCAAAACCCAGGGTTTTGACTTGCGACTAGAATGTCAGCCAAAGCCAACATGGCGGCCGTGCTGTGGTGCGACATGGACAGAATTCATGGGACATAATTTTCTTATATTCACACTTGGTGTGGATTTAAGGGACAAAAAAATTCTTATATGCATACCGGGAGTGTCAATAGCCACGTTTGTACTTCAAAGTTGGTACCTCAACCAACCACAAGTAGTCAGCTAGATAGCTCTGCTCAGTAGCTATCCTTGTGTTACACTTGTGGGACAGCAATAGCTGGTGTTTTCTGACGTGGCAGGCTGTTCTAGCTTGTCATGTCCTGTATGGACACCTCTTTGCCACCATTTCTTGAGAGTTGGTCCTGTTTGTACCTGATTACAAGGACCATAGTGTATGAAATGGACATTTTTCTCAGTCACTCATCAATGACTTGAAAGGTTATGATTACATGCACTTAACTACTGTTAAGCTACTGGGATTATTCAGGCAATGCTTAACTTGTGTTACAATCTCTCTAGCTGTCAGTGGCTGATTGGGCCTCCTCGAGTGAGAGCTGACCAGTGAAAGGGCAGCTACACGTAGAGGCATAATGTAGTAGGCTATTGCAAAGATGACATGTAGAGAAAACACTTCTGGATATGTCCACAGGAACGGTCCATTCCTCTGGCCCTGGAGGGTAAGGACCTGTTAGCGAGGGCGAGAACTGGCTCAGGGAAAACTGCAGCCTTCGTTATCCCCATCATTCAGCGCATTCTGGACGGAAAACAGGTTCTTATTCTTTTGGATTATGCTTTTGACTTGTGTATAAAACTTACAGATAACATAAATAAAACTTGGTATTTATGTGTACAACAATATCATTTTATGTATTACAACAACGTGTATTGCATATAGAAGATGTTGATTTGCAGAATAGCATTTTTAGACATTTTTTCTCTGTTCATTCTTATATAGGCAGCCAAAGAACAGGCAGTGAAGGCCCTTGTACTGACACCCGCTAAGGAGCTGTGCAGTCAGGCTTACAAGAACTGTGTGGTGTGTACATGTACATGTGTAGATGTATCCTTCTGTATCATTTAATGAAAAATAATGTTTGTACAAAGTACACACTGATGTTAGTGAACATCGTACCTTGCAAATCTTCTACATGTAGATTTTGATACCTACTACAATCAAGTTAAAACCAAATATTATGGCAGTATGATACTTAAGTGCTTGGTGGCACAAGCAGTTTAACTACATTTATACAGTGCATGTACTAGTATATAGGGATAGAGCATAAGAATTTTGATAGTACATTTTGCACTGTAGAGGTTTGCACTTTTGGAGTGGTTCTTTCAATCTGTTCTTCCCACACAGGCCCTAAGCAGCTGTTGTTCCCGGGAAGTCAGGTGTTTGGATATCTCTGGCTCTGCTGACATCACTTCACAAAGGTACCCAGGGTTCTCACCAGAACTTTTTCTGCATCAGTTGGCAATTCTTGGGCCAAAAATCATTTACAATTGTGTCATAACCTCCTGTAGTTGAAGACTCACTTGTGCAGTTCTTTTGATAGTCACTAGGAGGCACCACACAGTGTTGCCCCAGACTAGGCCGGAATATGCTGTTCAAAAAAGTTATATGAATGGTCTTTGGATTATCATATTAATGATCTCTACTGCCAGAAATGATGATGATGATGGACAATTATATAGCAACAACAGTACAGTAACTACAAGGCTAATCTGTCCTATATTTATAAGTACAATAAATATATTATCGACAACAGTAAGATGTACAAACCATAGATAGGTATATGTATAAAAGTATATTTCTATTTTCTAGACCCATGTTGATGGAGAAGCCTGATGTTGTGATTGGGACCCCCAGCAGAGTTTTGGCACACATCCAGGGGGGGAACCTGGAGCTGAAGAACTCATTAGAGATGCTTGTGATTGATGAGGCTGATCTTGTGTTCTCCTTCGGATACGAGAAAGACATCAAAACACTGTTGGGGTATGTACACAAGTCTTGTGCCAGGCTGTTGGATAGAAAAACTGTTTGTCTGGAAGGTTGTACAATATATTTTGTAATGTGTAATTTGCTCTGTCAGCCTCTGTGATATGTAATGTGTTGTGCACAATATCAGCCATTGCTACATGTGTTCCACTTGTACTGTGGCACTCCAAGTCAAACCACATTTTGTTATACAAGCTTGTAAAGCACAGAAAGGAATATGAGACTTGAAAAAATAATTTATCAATGTTTATCCTCCAGACATTTGCCCAAGATCTATCAGGCATTTCTGATGTCTGCAACACTGAGTGAGGTGAGTAGGATCAGTACAATGTTTTTGTGTAGCTTTCATTATACATGTATGTAACATCAGCCATAAGGGACAAAGGTTAAATCCCTATTTTCACTAGACAGTGACTGCTGAGCAATCAAGATGAAAGAAATACCTTCACAGCTCCAATTTTTACCTGCATCCTATAGATGTAGTTACTCAGTAAGTAATTTTTTTAAAAATCCTTGTGACTAGGATGTCCAAGCGTTGAAGAAACTGATCCTCCACAACCCCGTGACCCTGAAACTGGAGGAGTCTCAGCTTCCTGAGGCAGACAGACTGACTCAGTACCACATCAAGTGTGAGGAGAGCGACAAGTTTCTCCTCATCTACACACTCCTCAAGCTGCGCCTGGTCAGGGGGAAAACCATCCTGTTTGTCAACTCCATTGACAGGTGTTACAGGTCAGACCTGTTTCCACAGGACCAGTTAGAGTGACATTGTATAATGTAGAGTCTAGAAGCACAAGTCACTGGCTGTGGCCTAAAAGGAAAACTTGGGGTGATGAGTTTTTGTCGTTATGACAACATGACCTCATAATTATTATAGTTCAAAGAAATACATGAACATCTGCAGTATACATACATTCATGAAAATTCTTATTACCTTTCCATCTGTCTTTCCCCCATGCAGGCTGAAGTTGTTCCTAGAACAGTTTTCCATCCCAGCGTGTGTGTTGAACTCTGAACTCCCAGTATCCTCCAGGTAAGGGAACTACACTGAGGGCACAAATGGCACAGGCAAGCACATGTATGGGAACCAGGGCTCAAATTTCATTTTTAGAGTAGGTTCTCTGGTCAGGGCTTAAAATACTGGGTGCATGTGCACCTTAGTGCACCCAAATATTTTTGTAGGTTTACATATGTAAATATAGTAATATATAGGATATTTTTAATATCTTAGTGTCAGAAAAATAATCATTGTTATAGTATGAGCAGAGAAAACAGCATGGGCCATTTTGAATGTGTTTGGAAAGACTCAGCCAGGGATCAAACTTACCTGTACTGTACCTACCGAATGCAAGGTAACACAATCATTACCCAATCAGGCCATAGTACCATTAATTTGATTAACAGAATGATACTGAGTCAGCAGTTACTTACTGAGTCTTATTGAGTCTGTGTAATGATGTTTTTTTGTATCCACCCTAGATGTCACATTGTGGACCAGTTTAACCAGGGACTCTACAACCTGGTGATAGCCACAGACGAGAGTGCACTGGATGCTGAGGATTCCAGCATGAAGGACAAGACGGGGAAAGCCAAGAAAAAGGCCAAAAGATTGTGAGTGAGACGCTTTATTGTATTGTTTGTGAGTAAGTGAGAGAGAGTACATGTAAGTGCTGTATTTTAGAAATGTAGAAAAGTGAAGTGAACGTCTATTTTTGAACACTTCTCTGTTTGTTTTCAGCAAGAAGAAAAAGGACAAGGAGTATGGCGTTTCTCGTGGCATCGACTTCCAGTTTGTGTCCAACGTCATCAACTTTGACTTCCCGGCACAGGTGGAGGCCTACATACACAGGGTGGGCAGGTGAGCTGGGCAGGAGGTTTTCATTCATTGATCATGTGTTTTTTAGGTTTTAATGTGGTCTGTGGTTGGGGTTGTTGATTTAGGATCTGAAGGGCCTGGGTTTGAATCCCAAGTAGGCCCTTCTGTTGTGCCAAGGGAAAGGTACTTAACACCTATTACATCACTCTACTCAGCTGAAGATGAGTACATACAAATGTACCTACATTGGTTTGGTTAAGATCACGGCATGATAGTTACATCACAATATAGCAAGGAGAAAAAAGCACATTGTCCTGTTTAAGGTAGCAGAGAAGCTACCAAATCATCTATATATTAGAAATAAGTTTGTGTACCTAATAAAACTATGTTGAAAATGATTCACCAACCTGATGAGACTATTTATGGAAATGTTTTGTTCCCTCCTGTGTTCAGGACAGCTCGAGGTGACAGCCAGGGAACAGCGCTGTCCTTGATCTCTGCACAGGAGCTGTCCCTGCTGCAGCAGGCAGAGGACGTGCTGTCCGAAGACGCTGATAATCCTGTCATCAAGCCCTACAGGTTCAAAATGGAGGAGATTGAGGGCTTCAGATATAGGGCAAAGGTAACCAACATCCAGCATACAGTAATCAACATGTCTATGTCAATGAAGGTTTTATAGTAGACATCCAGATAGAACATTACATAATGCAAAACAAATCAAGCAACTGGAAAGATTTTCTGGAGAGCCAGACATTTTAGATAGCATCTACTATCTTCATCAGTGACTGAGAATTAGGCTGACACAAATTCATCTGCTGATGCTACATATTTGCAGACAGTTCAGAGATTTCTTCATTTGTTTGATTTACCAGTATTTGTGTGGTGCACATGCGTGTGTGTGCGTATGTATGTGTGGCCATGCTTTTGACTTACTTGCCATGGGTGGATTGTGGTGGTCTTTGTGAAAGTGATGGTGCTGGTCAATTTTGTTGGCAAACGAGTGTTGACTAGAAAGCAACAGCCAGCTTTGTCGTTTGAGTGCCATGTGACCAGACCAGCCAAAACAGCCCCTAATTTTACAACTATCCGGTTTGTTTTACAGGATGCTCTGCGTTCAGTCACCAAGACAAGTGTACGAGAGGCCAGACTTAAAGAGATCCGATCAGAAATCTTGAACTCTGAAAAGCTGAAGGTAAACAAAATTAATGTACATTCCCCCATATGGTATACATGTATTGTATAGGAGTGTGTTGTTTTCAGGAATTGGTACATTGTATGTACTGTAAATTGTGTCAAAAATAAACTTAAAACTATATAAGTAAAGTATGTTTTATTAAAGATGATCACTGGATGTACAATTTTTTAACAAAGACTTATGTCTTCTTGATTCTAGTCCTACTTTGAAGACAACCCTCGAGACCTTCAGGTGTTGAGACATGACAAGGCCCTGGCAGCATCCAGAGTAAAACCCCACATGAAGAATGTTCCTGAATATTTAAGTAAGTTTTTCTGCTAGCATCTTCCCATTCCTTCAAATGAGTTCCTAGAAATGTTTGTTCTGGTGTGGAAGTCAGTGAATACCAATTGTTACAGGATAAAACTCTACTTTTTGTAAAGGCTCCTGAACATTTGATTTTCAGTACTGTATGTGGTGAGGAGAACTGGATTATTGTTCACTCAGCATCCATTCTTGGATGCAAACTCACTCAGCCCTTTTAATGTTTTTCCAATGTATTGTTTGCCAACTATAAGAGCACTTGGTCATATGTACAATAGGGGCACACCACAGGTTATATCTTATGTTCTCCCCAACAGTGCCCCCCAGTATGAAGTCCAACAGTAGTGTGATCACCAAGAGACCACAACACTTCCAGGGAGGTCGCAGGGAGCAGAAAAGACACAAGGTAGGACTTCTGTCATGCAATGGAAAACAGAATTGTTTCACTTCAGCATAAAATCTCACCTGTGTTGGGGAATAACATAATGGAAGCATTAAACCTTCCACTAACTCAAAGAAATGGAGACTTAAGCTAAATTTTCAACCTGCTTGCTGATTTGATACTGTGTGATGTCCTTTAAAAAAGCTACATGTTTTAAACAACTGCACTTGATTTGCACTCTTCTTCATTGCAGTGTTAATATGTTTTATGTGACTATCTCTAAATTTTTGTCTTTCAGAAGAGAAAAGAAGATCCACTTAGAAGTTTTAAGTACAGAAAAGAAGAGAGTTAATCCTGTCTATATCTGTGATATCCATGTTATCCTGTATATTGTGTAAGATACATAATTGTAAGTATGGATAGCAAGAATCAGTCAATCATCCATGGGCATCAATGCTGATGCATGGTGGCTGTAGACTTCTCTCTCCAGGATGTTCTATTTTCAGCACAGGACCCCCCCCTCCCCAGTGGCTCTGGTGACCCCTCTGTGATCCCTCTGTTCATGAGAGTGTTGAAGACTTACTCGTCCCACCTTGATCTGGGGCATCTGCTAGGGTGGTTCTAGAAAACTTGTAGCTCGGATCTTGATCTGAGGTGGCCAGTTTTATCAGAAAGTAAAAAATAAGACATGGATCAAATGTAATGCAAATTATAGAGATATACCATGAAACATTCTGTCAGAGTAATTTTACGGGTCAGTCAGTCTCTTGCTTTTGCACCAAACTGGCACATTGTTTGTCACAAAGAATTTCTGGCATGTTTACATATTTTCACTGTAAACAAGTTGAACACACTTCTATCACAAAGAGCATGGGTCCCACACAGACAGGGCATTAAACAGAATTGTTTACTTGTTGTGGACACAATGTTGTAGGCTGTTTGGGGACTTTGGGTAAGTATTGTTGGAAGAGATGTCATTACAGCTGTCTATTGGACCATACATGGATATACTGAGTTTGACAATGTAGCAAGGTTTTCCTTGGAGAAGGATTGCCTTAATTGCTTACTTACAACACACCCTGTCCAGTAGAGGCTGAAACTGCAAAGTGTCATGAAAATGGAATAACCCATTAAATTTTGTGCTTTCTAACTTATCTGCTAATTCTCCATCTTACTTGTGTTTTTCAATGTAATACCAACATAAAGTGACTATTTGTAAGTGATAGCACATGTAGTAGTATTATCCAGTATTAGATTATAGTGTTGTGGGGGTCTTCTGTTCTTCTACACTTCTACACACTACACTTCCAGGTAGCTCTTTGGAATGTTAACTTGTACATGAGTTCCACTGTATGAAAATCTTAAGAAAAGTCCTGACTCCTGAGTGACTGACAACAAGATTTGGTGCAAGTTGTCAGTGAACCATCCATCATTCATTACATGTCTGTTTGTGGGATGACAGAAATAGAAATTATGTGTTTTTGTTTGACAAAGAAAAAATAAATATCCGTGACCAGGGTTTGTCTGGGTGTTGCACTTAACAAATGACTCTGTTGGCAACATTTCAAACAAGCAAGAAGGTGTGAAACTGGGCTGCATGTGTTTCTCACATGAAGTACCAAACACACGAGGTGCCTGGATAGAATTTTAAAATTCTAGACTCTGGTAAAACTGAGCATCCAGCTGCAATCAGGGACATCCTCTCAGATGGGACATAAAGCTGGAGGTGTTTGAGGTGAGCCAGAGCCACACCTTGAGCCACACCTTGAAAGAACATTGTCATTATTTTTCAACCCTTTTTTAAATCGTAGGTAAAATACCTGACAATTTCATAATTCAAGCTATTTTAAGGCCAGATTTGACTTGATTTTTTGAATGGTATCTTTGGGACACTAAAAAAGGTGCAAGCGGGTGCATAAAGGGTTGAAATGGGCTCCCAAAAAATATTATGCCTAAATTTTGACATCCAAGTCATTAAACAAAGTATATTATTACAGAACGTCATTTCAACAATCAGGAGGTTTGTTTGAGAGGAGGCAGACAGAAACAGGTGTCCCGCTCCAGTAACCATCTGGCCACATGTACATTGTACACTGACCCATATACACCTGCTGCTCAACAAGAACAATGATCAAGCAATCAGAACCTTTCTTATCACAATTATTTACTGACCGACTTTTACACAATATTACTCTGTTAGTCATTTGAACTTAGTCGACAGGTATGAACTCTCAATTGTTCCATGTTAAAAAGCTCTAGTCTATAACCAATCCTTGAAGCCCTTTCTCATGACAGAATGGTGTTGACATTACATGTATGTAAGGGACCCCTGTCTCGTTTATTTTTCCTTTGATGTTTTTAAGTGGCCCTTGGATGCCGACAAATAAACCTCTTCGTTGTGTAGAAAGAGTCTCTTTATTCAGAAGTAATTAACATTTTTCACAGAAAAGTGGCACTTGGGATGAATTCACATCTGTAGAATAACCAGGCCTGTATTTGTTAATGGTCAGTATAGATGTGAGAAACAAAGTGAATGGCTAAACATTGGTGTTCTTTTTATTGCCTGCCTTCTGCCTGCCTAAGTACTCAGGCCAGAATCTGGTCCCTTGCTCCTCTCTGTAAGCTACATTGTACCTACAAATAGCATGGTCCCAAGCCATATCTTCTGTTTGTAAACTTAATGCTTAATCTTTTACAATTTGGTCTTTCCAGCACTTGGGGAGTCCTTTTTTAGTGAGGTATAGGAAATTCAGTCAAGAAGAAGACATTCAAATGAACACAAACACACTTCAGATAGTATTACCACATTTTATTTCATCGTCTGGAGTATAATAGTCATAGCCTAGGTGCCAGCCTATTCTCAGGCAATCATACTCCCTCCCTGGCAAAGGGAACGAGTATGGGAGCCTTAGTTAACTAAATAGGATGGCACCCAGGCTATGGTAGTCATTCTGATATAGGATGATATCAATTAGTAGATTTTTGGAGGCTACTTAGAATACAGTTGTACGGCGGTATTAGAACTGAACAGAAAAACTGCTCAAATGAGCAAAGATTAAAATTGGTTTATGTTTATATATAAACACTGATAGTATGTGCCACTTCATGTTAGTGCAATGAACTTTCCAATACATCTAGATGTGTTAGAATAAATGCAGCAAATCATGGTCAAGTCTGAGGAATGCAAATGTTAATGAAAGGGATTGTCCAGATATAGATATCCTTTACTCTTAAATCGGTAGTACTAGTACTTCTCGTAGTCGTTATGCCAGATGCGTAGTCGTTTGATGGGATGTGACGTCTGACCGGATGTGGTGTATAGTCTAGATTTTGACATTTTGGTCGAACTGAGGCGTAGAGAATTTGTTACCACGTATCTCATAGTAACAGCACAAGATGTTGTTGGGTTCGTCTCCCGATCGCCCACAGCCAAAGGCGGTTGTGTCCTTCCACACAATCTGAAGAAACAGTAAGGAGACGTTTAACGAGACATTTTCTACAAGATTAGACCTGCGATAAGTAATTGTATGGGTAAAGAAATGAACGTGGACTATCAAGAACCGTGTCTAAGCATGGTTTTGGACAAAGTAGGGTTCTGGAACAAGTCGAACAGCCGTACTAACCTGGGTAAAGTGGCCGTATTGCTCGATACCGGACCTGGTAACAGGACGTCCGCGCCTCCGAGCTTGGACGTAGATTTCCACCTCCTCGTACCAGGACTTGACGGCGTTACTGTACCTAGTCTCCCCGGTACAGCCCGGCACGCTGTTGAACGTCCAGTACAGGTTCTCCCCATGCCTGAAGAGAACACATCGATAGTGAAGGATCCTTCATATTACATATTCTTGCCTGGAGTGAATACATCAACAACAATATAATGCTGCTCTCGAAGCGATGACTTCGCGTGGCGTATGGTCAAAGCGGTTGCCTCAGAACCAAGAACAGCTTTTGGGTTCGCTTCGTTGATAGTGTTTCCTAACGCGGCCTGGTGAACACACACGAATTTGGTGTTGTGCAATGATCTTCACATTTGCTACTAAGTGGTTTTTTTTAATGAAACGAAGATAACAATTTATATAGATTGATTCATTGAAATCTGGCGCGGAATCCAGGTGTGCGAATGCAGACTGAAGAATGAAGCTTCATCATTACAGCAAGAACATCGTGTAAATTTCTTTTCTTTTAAATTTCTTCAAACCCCTGAGAAGAAAGTTGTTTTGCATTGATCTCTGGTGTACGTCCTCTATTTTTTTGGCCGCCAAGACAATGTCAATGGAATATTTTGTATCTGTGTGTGTGTGTGGGGGGGGGGGGTCGTTCAAAGGGAAAAGTAATAGTAATATTAAATAAATTCATGATTGTTTCCCGAGGACACAACGTTTAGCCAGGAATGCCAGGGATCGAACCCGTGACCTCATGATCTTTTATACACGAGCCTAGTCACTCAGCCATTCAACGCCACATGCTACAATACAATGCTACAAATGGATTTATAAACGTGACTTACACGACGGCCTGCCCATCCACAGCCCAGGTCCGCTCCGCGCGAGTGGCGTGTTTGAGAGGGTGAACTCTGAAGCCGCTCCTGACGAAACGATTCTTCAGCTTCTCCGCGTACCTTCTAGCCTCCTCTGCGCACTTCTGCAAGAGGAACCGTCAAACACTTCATTTGTCTGAAATCCAAAATTTAGCAAAGCCTAAAGCATGCGTTAATTTTCACTGGAGTGAAGAAAATGGACCTTTATGCATGAATTCAGATCGAAATTTGTGCATTTTTTGTCATCCTCTACTGTCAGAGGTGAAGCATGGGGCTACTAATGCAATGTGGCTTTGGTACGGCTCAAGTATTTAGCCAAGCACACCGGGTACGGTATTATTGATACCGAATTTACCGAGCTCGGTATTATTGGTCCGGGAGTCTGATCCCCTGACAAAGTTTTCAATCTGAAATCCATAAACACCATATTTCCTGCATGCCGAGGGACATGTTTTTCTGGTACACCAAACTACGACGCCTCTACAATGTTTTGAAAAGAGATAGCTCCTGACCTCGTCCCATTGTAAGGGAGCTGCGTCGTGGAGGACCCGAATGGCGTTGTGACTGGTCATGCACTCCTCTTCGAATTGCGTCAATTGTACTGTGTGAGAAAAAAACCACAAGAAGAACGTTATGAGATATCAACAACAACAAATAACAGCCCCACGCTAGCCTACACCAGGTCAAGCTTCCTTCGCGGTTATGGATAGTAGAATTTGGCAAAAAATAGCGTGAGCCCCAAATGAACTTTTTGACGCCTAAACTCTCCAGCTTGTAAATATTGGCTCCCCGTTGCCGGCGTAGTTAGTCTGCTGGTAGAGACTAGTCAAATAACTGATAGTACCGATGAGACTAAAACTGTCTGACCACAGCAACAACAATTGATGCCTCGATGAAGGTTAGGCAGAATATTACGAAATACAAAATTAATCAAGCAAATGGATAACTGTACTGAAGTGTGTGACGTTGCAGATAACAGCCGATATCTTTCATCGGTGACGGAAAATGTGTTTTGACTTTTGTCAATACAATTGCAAATACGATACCGCTCTCTTGAGTGGATATTTGATAAGAATTAACATTCAACTTTTCGGTTGACACTGCAAAACGGAGAAGAACATGCTATATTATGTTATGTCGTTAACGGTCCGGCCACATACGTCGTACGATCGTCGTACGATCGCATTCATGTGTCCTGCAAAATTCTGCTGTCTTGTTACGGATAAGGCTGTCTTAAATCCTTGTTGGTTCTGTCGCAGCCTGCCGTTAAAAATTCTATGGCATCATGTAACGTGGAGCACGGGGAAACTACATGTACTCATCCGGGAACTGGAGAAATGAATCACGGATCACAAGACTAAAATTAATAACTGACGTCTTTATCATGATTTTTTAAAATCATCTGGAATCCGTACAGGCCAAATCGTTCGAAGATCCCAAAGGTCCTTCAATTAGCAATCTTTAGTACTTATTTTTATTTACTAATTATCTGTCATGACCGACGTTGCTTTTTTGCGTTCATCACTTGCTCAATAGTTTAGGTCTTGTGGAAGTGTATCCTGGATGCCAGCCTGTTTCCAGGGTCTGCTAGGCCAGCTCCTCGGTTGAAGTACCAACAGCCCCCAAGGAAATGTTACACCCCCTCCCCTGACTTAGACCCTAAGAACTCAAGGAGCCGGGCGAGCTGTGGTAAAATTTCCTTAGGGATATGTAAACGGCTAACGGCCCGATACTAGTTTGGCACCAAGGGTATGTTGGTACTAGACTAGACGAGGAGTTGGCTTGTGCAAGCCCTGGAAATAGTCTGGCGTCCAGGCTCGAGAAAATGGGGTCCTGTCGTAACCAAAAAGCGTTCCTATCTAGTTTATATGCCTCAATGGTCGATGATCAGACACTGTTCTGTATACCCGAGGACTATTCCATAATCGTGCCTGAGCCGCTCTAGACAAAGCACGTTTCTGAGCAGGTCCTTACCGTTAGCAGGGCAAAAGTCTCCGCTCTTCTGGCAGCAGGCTTGGGCCAGGTCGAGCAGGTCTGGACTCGCAAGGACAGCGTTGCAGCTGCCTACAGGAAGGTGATCGATGCACTCCCCCTCTGTGAAAATCATGAACAAGATTCAGTGGTAAACTTTTCCTGAAAATGCGCACTCATTAGCCTCCACACCAGGCATTCCTAAATAGTAAGATGTACAGCAATAATAGAATAATAGGTTAGGTCAGGCATTGGCCCAGGAGAGTGAGCCCACTGGTAGTGCTCAGGAAAATGTGGTAGCAAAACTCTTAATAACATGTAAGAACAAGTATAAGTCTCGTGCTACGTAGAATTGAAGCAACCAATTGCGCTTCACAAAAATTGACCAACAACACTTACACCCCAATTTCCACTTGGGCCGCGATTCCTGCTGCATGGACACTCGTGAACTATTCACGAATTCGGAACCGTGCTGGGCATGGTTCTACATGTAGATACAACACTACGCCTCACAGAAAAAAGGCATACAGACCCTCGACAAGAGATAGCCTTACCTTCAGTACTCGTGCAGTTTCCACACGACTTTTTGCAGTATGTGTGCATCCATGACTTATATGTCTCGCAGACCCCGGTCAGGGCCCAGTAGCGACATGCGCATTGGTCGTAGAAAGTGTCTTCACACACGTCATCTGCAGAGCGCGGCTAGAGTGGACATATAGAAACGTACGATTTTATTGAGATTTTATTTTCAACAATGAGATCAGACAACTGTTAGGCTTGAACCACACACCAGTAAGGACCCTAGTCTTTTCGATAAATGTGATTGGATCTTAAACGAGGCGTGGCTCACCTCAAACACGAGACCTCCGCTTTACCTCCTACGGAAGACGTCTCTAATCGAAGCTAGATACTCATATTCATTCACCTGAGACCTGTGAGGTGTAAAATGTCTTTCTCAAAGGTACAACACCAGGGCATATAAAAAAAGATAGTTCCAAAGCTTTTGGGACAGTGAGTTGTTAGCCCACTGTGTCTAGGACATTGGTAGGTGGATCTCTCTTCTTCTTCGAGCTTCGTCGTTTGCATTCTCAGCCGAAGTCAGGTACCAAGTTTAAGTGATCTGTCTATATCGCGTCCGTTAGCCCAGCCGCCCGACCTGGCCCACACGAGTCACGGCGCCCTAAATATGAACATGAATCTAGAAACCCTAGAAACAAGTTGGGCACTACTCAAGAACGGATATCGTCTTTGTGGATCACAGGGAGGACTGCTTAGGCACGCCCTTACCTCACACACAAACAACAGACAAACCTGTCTCTTCTCGCGATCCGCAGGCTCCCTGCTTTCAAGCGCCTCCTGGAGGATGCGATGGGCGACATCCGGCATCGGCGGGGTTGCCATGGAGGTGTAAGTCGACACGCCTGGCAGGACATATCCGTCGCTGTCTACAAAGAAGAATCGACAGCAGGTGATTGTACAGCCATATTTGTTCGTTAGTAACACACCGGTTTTGTACAGTGTAAGACCAGACTGTAGGTTTTTTTCCACTCACATTGGGATGGTCCTCTTATCGAGAAGTTGATCCAAAAATGGATCAAGCTGTATGATTGTTGGAATACTATGCACGATGTAAAATTATGATTTAAAAGACACACAGAACGTGAAAATAAATCATTTTTGAGCGCCTAAAGACATGAAGAAGAAACTTGCCATCCTCCAGATCGTCTTCTGTTGGAGCACACTTCACAGCGGCCGGGAGGAACGCGAGGCAGAAGGCCAGCACGGGAACCAGCGGGCGCATCTTGGCAGTCTGTCGGCCCTTCGGCGATGATGTGCGGGATGGAAACTGTCGGCTCTTCGGCGATGAAGTTCGGTCTGGAGACGGTTGGCTTGCACTCTTCCTAGGTCTGAGGACCAACTGAAGACGCGTTTTGAGCCGGCTCGAGGTATGTCTTGTTTTATACTCTTTGCTCAGCGTTCATTGGCTGCAACATTGTTGGACTCCAGGAGAAAAAGAAAAAAGACAAGACCAAGTAGCAGAGAAAACGTGATGCTGAAAAGGCGTAAAGACGTGATCTTGAACCAATGAAGACCTGCATTTACAGAACAATATCCGAATACATTCGTGAATAACACAAATGGAAACTAGACATAATGAAATGTTGAAAAGTGCCATTTTATAGGCTGATCAAAACAGCGCTTTCTCACAAAGGTTCGTCAATTTACACATTTACACTGAAGAGCAAAAATAGAAGCCCGCACTGAGGCTCCTGATCAACGACCGTTATCCTCCTCAAATAAACATCCCCGCACTGACAGCAGCAAACAGTTCTGATCAGCTATTGTTTTGCCTTGACAGAAGTCACTCGTCGTAGCAGAACGTTCTGATGATCTATTGTTTTGTCTTGACAGAAGTCACTCATTGTAGCAGAACGTTTATCTACTCTGTCCTGTCATCAAACTGTGTAAAGTACGAGGAGCACGGCCACGCGGTCTGGGCATGTTGTAGACATGTAAGAAAGTCAAGGTTGCGCCTTAGTGCTGCGTACCTAAACCGGTAAAGGTAACAAATCTTATTCCCTTTTAATAAATGGTTTATTGGCCCGTGCAATCACCCGTGCAATCGCAGCCTTATAGTGCTGAATTGACGCAGGGTTTACAATCAGATGATACAAATGGTAATAATACACATAATAATACACATAATACACAATGTCATGATACATATTTGTTCCACATTTTTGTGGAACTGCCGCAAGGGTCTGTGCGGCTGCCATTCGGCGCCACAAGGTGACCTTAATACGACTTTCCCCAACCGAAGTTAGGTACCCATTCACACCTGGGTGGAGTGAGGAAAGTCGCGTAAAGTGCCTTTCCCAAGGACACATCGTCGGGCGTATGTCCAGATATGTCCTGGGTACTACTCGGGATCGAACCCGGGTCTCCCGATTCACAGTCGAATGATCTACCATTACACCACCCGACGCCACAACAACTTTTGTAAGTCGTCTTGTCTTTTGAACAATACAGTACTTGAAATGATAATTGATATCGCATTTCAATTATTAAATCAAGGGTCAAACAAATCCATTGTTGTCGATGTACGGTCTCTCGGCGATGAAAACCCTTTCTGCACAACAATGCACGTGTTCCTCAGAGGCAACCAACATGCTGCCTTGAATATTGAACTTCAAAATCACCATATTGACTGGCAAGGAAGCTAACTGGCATTTTGATTACCAACAAAAGTGCGAAGCTGTCATTACACAATAAAGATACGCCCCAGGCTGAGACCTGCAGATGATTTAGCGAGAGAAGTTTTAGTTTGACCAATACTAGCTTCGCTATCTGACTCATTACCTGACAACCTGCTCCCATAATGGCGTCATTGACCGTGTCAGCCAGGAGTTATTTTCATTGGTTGTGTTGCGCATGTGTCCTGACTAAAGAGATGGGTGTTTGGGCCAACAAGGGATCAACTACATGGAGTGTTCATTTCTTATCTTTGTACAGCATATAAATAGTTCGCTCGGCGAGTCTGTGAGCTCAATTAAGGACATTTTCGCCAGCAACACGACCGGTGTCCTGTCGATCAATTTTAGAGATTGGCCGAAATCCACAGATCACCGAGGCTATTCAATATGACGGAGTAGATTTTCAGGCGAAAGATACGCTCGTCTATGTGGGAATTCTAAAATTTGGCTACCTTCTTGCGAAGTTTTGTTGACGGTGTGACGCCGGCTTTAGAGACACTTTTAACATGACCGTAAGGTCACCGACCCTACACACAATCGGAAGCTGCATAGCACATTTGTTACATTGTGTTTATACTACAATCTTGAATCAAGATGTTTATTCTATTTACAGATCAGCTGACTTACAGGGTTTAAGTTGAATGGTTCTCCAGAGTTAGAGTTCTTGCGGAGGAGGCTCAAACAGCCCCTGACATAGATTATGTCACACAGCCTGGACAGAAACCTCCCCTATATCATAATCATATCATATCATTATGATAAAGGACTATTTTAGACCTGTACAACGTGCTGTGTATGTGGACCAGAACATCCCATGCCAATTTTCAGCTCAACTGCTTCGAATATTGGGTACAAGAGCCAAGATTATGTGTCTAAATACTTAGTATTTCATGGAGGTGTGAGATCGCCGAACTCTAGTTTATTTTTGAAATATATGGGAGAACTTCTATGAGCGTAACAAGTAAACAACTCCAATGATAACAAGCGCCACATTTGATTGCGGAACGGTAATTTCACATTTTATTTCATGTCTTGAATACGATAGTCATTCTAACATAATAAAATGTACATGATGTAGATTTCAAAGAGTCACCTTCACCACAATTCTTCGAGTGCTCATCTTTAATACCATAAGACACAAAGCGAGATAACAGTAAAAACGGTTTAAATGGTCAAAAGAAAATTGATTGTCAACAGACAACAAGCCAATTGCGATAAGATTATCATCATTGAACAAGTCAGACTGTATTACCGGATGAATTACGGAGATTACTTTAGCCGTTTCGAGTGACAGCCATCACTTTTCTGGCAGGCCGAGTAAACACTTACATATGAGTAACTAGAAAAAACGTTAAACATAACAAAGTTACTGGCTCGTTGTCTGACTGATATGTAAATCGGGTTAAGATAGTTATAATGTAGCTCCATGACATATCGCTGACTAAAGACAAGTTCTGAAATTTAAGGCAAACTTGTTAGAACATAACTGTTTAGTAGTTAGGCATCCTTTCATCTCAATAGATAATTCTAGCACTCTGGTGTTATGTCTGTGGGCAGCGTCTTGTCTAATCTGTCCTATCCTAACAGGGAAGTCCCAGCCACAGTTGGAACATAGAAAGGTGGGAACATTCTGGGGGTACTGTCACTGTTATAATCATATACATAGCAACAAGAACATATTATCTAACAACGTAAGACTTACGTAAGACTGTTTTGAAAGAACCTATCTTCGGGGATAGAGCTATACAACTTCCGCATATAATTTCTGTCTTATGTCACTAGTATTACTTGTCATCATAGATCATAATCGTCGTCGTTGTCGGACCGGATGTGACGTAGACGTGTGGTTTAAAGATCGACATTGACATTCCGGTTGAACTGCGTGGTGGAGAGCAAGTTGCCGCTGGCCTCGTACATGCAGACCAGGATGTTGTTGGGTCCATCGCCGGACCTCGCACACCCAACCCCGGTGGATGCCTTCCACAGCATCTGTACCAACAACAAGTATGTTTTTGTATGGAATCCAGGAAGATGATATTAGAGTCATTAGTCATTCTAATCTAATGGATATTTACCATGCATTCCATACATAAAAGTACAGGATGTACATACATGATTATAATACACACACTTCGCAGTTACTGCTTGCATCCTCTTTCCACTAGAGGATGCGAGCACTGAGTAACCAAAATTTGTACAGATGGCTCAGCGAATTTCATTAAGAACCATTTTGTCACGTTTCTGTGTTTTGTAGTCTTTTAAATCATACATTTGCGTCACAGCACAACTTGTTCTCACAAAAAACTAGATAAATTCTCAGAGAATCCATCCAGTTACGAAAAAAGTCCCGTTCCACTTGCTTGATTTTGGACCTAGTCAACACTTACATATGTGTAACTCGAAGACAGAAAGCGGTTGAACACGACAAAGTTACAGCAGGGACAATTAAAATGGCCAAACGGATTACCCACTCGGATTACCCACTAGGATTGGCTTACGGGATGGTAATCCCAAGACTTACCTCATGATGTAAGTTAACTTAGGATACAAGAATACTTATCGAAATAAACTAACGACAGGAAAGAATGATCCCGTACTAACCTGGGTTACGTGGCCGTAAAGGCTGATATCTTTGCGCTTAACAGGACGTCCGCCCCTCCGCTTATTTTTGTAGATTCCCAGCTCCTCGTACCAGGACTCAATGCAGTTTTCGTACCTAGTCTCCCCGGTACAGCTCGGCGCAGAGCTAAACGTCCAGTACATGTTCTCTCCGTGCCTGGAGAGAACACATCGACAATGACGTTGTCAATGTTTGTTTCTTTATTTTTATTTGCACATACATATCAATCAAAAACAATACAGAAAGTAAATTTAACAATCGAACGAAACAGAACATAAAATAATTAACCTAAACAGAATGGATGTGCTGGAGGCGAAAAAAAAGCCTTAGGGCTTATTCTTGTCCTCCTCCATTTCAATTAAAAGGCCTAATGATTATAATAATAATAATGATGATGATAATGATAATGATAATAAAAATGGTAAATAAACAAAATATGAAAAATAACATTAAGTAAACTCATTTCCCACAACAAAATTAAATGGTGATATACAAGCATAAAGAACTAAGGAAATATTGAACGATCGGAATTGGCCAAATAAGTATTTCAGGTGAGTATACTTATTTTGCCAAATCCGATTGTTCAATATTAGTTCTTTAAGCTTGTATATCACCATTTAATTTTGTTGTGGGAAATGAGTTTACTTACTGTTATTTTTCATATGTTGTTTATTTACCATTTGAGAGTAGGTGGTCTGTATACTGTAGGAGACTCGGATGGTTAATGAGAGATATGTTTTCAGCGTACACTAATTAAACAACAGAAATAAAGGTATTGATTGAATATTTGAATGATGGCTGTTCCATATTGTGACACATTTGTATTTTACTGGATTGTGCTAATGAAGTGCGGGTTCTGGGTTCGGATCGTTACTAGGCCAAACTTTTGTGCTCTTGTGAAAGGCACTTAACACCGATTTCCTCACTTGACTCAGAAATAAGTAGTTTTTGTTTTGGACGTCCTCTTGGATGGAACGCAAAGCTGCAAGTTTCATGCTTGAGGAGCTCGAGAGTCACACCTCCAGCACGTTAAAGAACCCACCACACTTATTAGGAAGTGTAGGGGCCCATCCCGGAATGGATCGACCTTACAGTGGCAAAGTCGTAACCAACCGGTAAGATAGGTTCCAATCTGCCAGACAGTATCCAATAGGATTCCGGTGGCCAACTGGATACTGTTTGGCCAATCGGATAGTGTCTGGCGTTCGGATACTGTCTTGTCGGCTGGTTACAACACTGACATCGAAAGATCTGCCTTGAGATTACTGTTTTGTTTTGTGGCGCTGTTAGAATAAGTTTAAAAACTTGAGTGCAGCGCCGCATGGTCCTTGCTATTGTATTTTTATGTGCTGATGAATAAACAAAGAGTATTGTTGACTTACTGACAGCTCTTCCCATCCACAACCCAGGTCCGCTCCCTCCGAGTGGAGTGTTTGAGAGGGTGAACTTTGAACCCGCTCCTGACGAAACGATTCTTCAGCTTTATGGCGACCCTTTTGGACTCCTCTGCGCACTTCTGCATAAAGGAACCGTCAAAAATTATCGATCTTCTTCTTTTGTCATCCTCGACTGAGGTAAAGCATAGTGTTTCTTCAAGTAGCTACTCGTGCAATGCAGATTCGCTGCGGCTCGAATATCTAGCCAAGCACACCGGATCATCCATACACTTCTTTATAAGTGTGTTACATTCTTTTACGTGCAGAGGTTTGGTGCCATAAGCTCCCCAGTACACGGGGCCGCCGACTTTACGTCCCAGTCAGAAAGGACGACGAAACATTCGTAAATGTTCACTTGAGTGACGAAACTGAACCTTTATTTACGTATTCTTTAAGGTGTGCTTTTAGATCGGATTTCGTGTAATGGAAGACAAATGCATTCTCATCATGAAATTGAAATCATAAACCGAAAGAAGCAGCCTTTTTCAAACAGTTACCACATTCACCACAACATTTCGTTATTCAGACATTAATTCTGGCGATTAAAATATTCGTTTGAATGTCGCTGTTACTAACTAGTGTTAGCGTTAAGGAGATATGGCCCCCTTAAAGCTGCTTACCTCGCACCAGGCCATTGGAGGCGTGTTGTGAATTTGACGCTTTGCGTTGTGGTTGTCCAAACAGTTTTGGTCGAATTCTGTGTCGAGCAAAATTAACTAGATATTAACAACGACAACAACAAAAAAACGACTTTAAAAAATATATTCACGATTCGTAAATGTATTCACACCCAAATTAAATCTCATACCATTCAATTTGGGTCTGATATAATTTGAGAAATTGATCAAAGTCTTTGTTAGCTCACCGGACAGTTGAGAAGTAGGAGGTGGAGGAGCTGAAAAACAAAACGAAAATCATTATTTCTTGTCCGGTTAATCGACGCCACTCAGGCTCCGTGTCCACCAGACGGTGACTCCTGGGCGACCGTACAGCGACCAAAACTGGATTTGTGTGACCCTCGATTTTATAATTGGACATTGATACACGATGTACAACGCCGAAGACACAGAACCTTATCAAAAGTATAGTTGTTTATCTCTGATTCGTTGAGCGTTGAAATTTGTTGTCAAATCTTTGGTCGCTCGGCGGTCGCGAGTGAAAAGGGGGCGTAAATCAGACAATGACAAAAATCAAAACTAATTTATGGACACAAAATTACGCTTTAGTTGTACCGCGACCATATGCCGCCCGCTACGATGAAAGTAACGGAGATGCGTTTACACTGTTACAAAACTAGCCACTCCACATCACGCCTGGAGGCTGTGAGGACTGATTTCTGTAGTGACAGGGAATCCTAAGATCTTATTGGACTGATTTTCTCAATGATAAAGAATCCTATTTGTAGCTCTGGGAATGGTTCTCGAGTTAGAGGTGTATACAAACTTTTGGGGAGGAGACCCTATCAGCCCTTGATAGCGAGAGATATATGTGTGACACAGGCTAATTATGAAACATGCCCTCATTCACAACCTCTACAAACAAAACAAAAAGACATTAGAGCAACATGGAATCAACTAAGCAGGAGCCTTACACGCAACAGATGTCTTTACATCAACTGAAGAAGAAAAAGATTTCCTTACTGGGGCAAAGGTCGAAAGTCTCGGGACAACATTCTACGGCAATTGGATGCGAGGCAGAAACTGTCTCGGACATGTCTTTGCAGTAGTCGGAAGAAGGCCAGACGTCCTCACAAGTCTCCTCTGTATGTAGGAAGAACAACACCACACTGTTGCTTTCGTTTCATCTTGTATATTCTATGTATTGCTGTTATTGTGTTCCTTTCAAATGTATTTTTTATATTTGTTTATGCATGTTCTTATAAGCATATTTGTTCTTGCATAAAATCCTCTTTAAACGGATGTGAATAAAAACTGCAGACTTACCTGGCTTGATGCAGAAATCGTAATGCTGTGCACATGACTTCGGGCAAAAAATTGTCATGAATTGCTGGAAATAGCCCGTGCAGAAGCCTTGTTTAGCCCATATACGACAACGGCACCTGTAGTAGAAAAAGTCTTGGCTGCAGTCTTTTCCGGCAGCCTGGGGTGAAAAAAAAACAGGACACTGCTAAGGCCCCGTTTCCACCAGAGGCTACTAGAATCAACCACCAATTTAACAAGGACCTGAGATAGCATTTTCCATAATTAACAAGAAAACTGAAATTTGCAGAATACATGCACTACTACGCACCAAATTTCTGCTCTGCCAGATTTCCCCCTGGGTTGGAGTCAAGACTATCAATAGTATCCACAGCACGACCAGTCCCATCTAAACCCTTTGTCCCAGGTATATTGGAAACCCCAAGTAGTCCCAAAGCAAATATGTGGCAGGGGGAAATTCTGGCTTAGCCCTGGCAGGAATATAACTTTTTCTCTCTAAGCCTCACCCTCTTCTTGATCTCGTGGTCTTCAAATTCGTCAGCTTCTTCTATTTCCTGTCCATCTGGTGGTTCGGGGATCGGCTCGTGAGCCAGGACCTCTTGTAAATCCTCTGGGATCGGGGGGGTTTGGATGGAGTGCGCGTTCGCATCAGGCAGGACCGTGTCTAGATCTAATATGATACAGAATACAGGACAGTGTTATTGGTTTTTCGCGTTTAAAATATAGAACTATAAATCAATGCACAATATTCAAAATCTACATATAGATATCAAGAAGCCGACGCACTCGAAAAGAACCGGGGTCCTTCCCGGTGTGAGAAGTTTAAACCTTACAGCCTGGTCTCATGGTTGATATCTTAAAAAAGGTGATAGCCACCTGTTATGACAACCCTTCCACAAATTAGGTAAATTGAGGGCTAGGAATAATGCTGTGTTTCCCGTTACCGGACGGCCCCTGACAAACACTCGTACTCGCCAACCCTAGCCTTTTTTGTGTGGACAGCTAGCAAGTCCATAAAATGACATCGCGCATTTCACACCCTCTGAAACGCATTTTCAAGTAAATCTGGTGAAATGATTGTCTCTTAACCATAATCTATAACGGAGGGAGGGGTCCTGGAGACAGTCTCGACCCTCGTGCAATTGTTTGTCAAATCAAGGCAGCCAAAATCTTTAAATGTCCCAAACCACCTACCCTAATTTCTTTCAGGACTGTAACCAGAATTACATTTTTGGAGCGCCTAAAGACATGAAGAAGAAACTTGCCATCCTCGAGATCGTCTTCTGTTGGAGCACACTTCACAGCGGCCGGGAGGAACGCGAGGCAGAAGGCCAGCACGGGAACCAGCGGGCGCATCTTGGCAGTCTGTCGGCCCTTCGGCGATGATGTGCGGGCTGGAAACTGTCGGCTCTTCGGCGATGAAGTTCGGTCTGGAGACGGTTGGCTTGCACTCTTCCTAGGTCTGAGGACCAACTGAAGACGCGTTCTGAGCCGGCTCGAGGTATGTCTTGTTTTATACTCCTTGCTCAGCGGGCTAAAGTCAAGTTGACGGCCTAAGGATTGATTTTTCAGTCCGACATCAAAGTATGTTATCGGTACGTTGTCGGTGGCGAATTACGGGACCGACAGCCCGCCGTTGCCACAGTCGGTACGACGACCCGACGACGCCATCCGTCGATCGATCGATCGGCGGAACACGGTCGAGCCTTAAAACACGGTCGGAGCTTTAAAACACGGTCGAGCCTTAAAACACGGTCGGAGCTTTAAAACACGGTCGAGCCTTAAAACACGGTCGAGCCTTAAAACACGGTCGAGCCTTAAAACACGGTCGGAGCTTACGGCCAGGTTGGGCGGGGATTAACTCTATAGGGGGGAGGGACTCATTAACACCTTCGAAAATGGGATGTGTATTGGCCATTAATCAACTAGTTAGTCAGATTGGACACATGAGTAGTTAATATGATCTATCTCTTCCTCTTTAATATTTCTTATATTTGTAGGGTGAGTTTCATGTTACTTCACTTTTACTTTTAGTACCGCCCTTCTGGAAAGATTATGTAACTTAAATATTGAATTGTATAGAGGACGGATATCACTTTGTAGTTAAGAGAGAAATGAACTGTATAGGTTCATACAAAACCTATTACTGGATACCGGGGTAGGTTTGTACAAAACTTTTGCCTCCTTCAAACAGCACCGTTGAAAAGTTTATATTCCCAATGCAACAAGACAAACCTTCCATTGAAAAACATATCGTATAGAATTTGGTCTAATTAGATCGTATGATGACCCAGAATTACCAGTTAAGTGCCCGTATAAAGACACCGGACCACGAGAAGTTGAATTTATCTAATGAGAGTTTTATTATGCTGAGTGTGGCAAAAATGTGCTCCTGAGGACCACAGGGTGATTACAGGCTTATGTGTCTGGTTCAACTTTTCACTTGACACCCATCTCTCTGTACATGTATATATGATTGCAATCTGACATTTACATTTCTTTTGGACATATGGGTTCTTATGACTTTCTCATGTTATAGTTCAGACGTGAATGTTGCATCTACAATCATGGTAGAGTAAGACATAGCTATAGGCACACCCACTGTCGTTGAAGTCTTCATTTTCTATGATACTACTCTTTGAAATTAAAAAAATATGATAAAAGGTAAGTAAACCGCCACCAGCCTTTTATTCTAGGTGTTACAAGCAAGCTGAATAAACATGTTTTCATCTATTTTGTTAACATGTTTACAATGAAAATATTATATCATCATGTTTACACATGTTTCTTGTATTTCAGTACCCTATCAAACTTTTCTGCAGTCAGTGTTCCCACAGCTCCCCTGCTTAACTGTGTAACTCCTTCATACTACTGCACTTAGTTTTCCTCAATACAACCTTTCACTGTGGTCCCCTAGGGCGTCGCTACATAAGTGTGATGTGACTATGTGTGAAGGGAAGCTGTTTGCTGCTCTCCTGTATGGATGCGACCACATTCTGTGCCCAGGCATCCTCGGCATCCTCAGCTGTGCCTGTGCATGCATCCACAATCTCCCAAGTGCCTGTGCCCGCAACTGTGCCTGCACCTGTCCCAGCATCGGTCGGGTCAAGTGAAAGGGCGCACTCACAGGAACAGGCGCACCCACGGGAACAGGCGCACCCACGGGAACAGGCGCACCCACGGGGACGGGCGCACCCACGGGAACAGGCACACCCATGGGAACAGACGCACCCACGGGAACGGGCGCACCCACAGGGGCAGGTCCGTCCACGGAGGCAGGTCCGTCCACGGGGGCAGGTCCGTCCACAGGGGCAGGTCCGTCCACGGGGGCAGGTCCGTCCACGGGGGCAGGTCCGTCCACGGGGGCAGGTCCGTTCATGGGGGCAGGTCCAGCCACAAATGCAGTAAGGTCTATGTGCTCCTGCATCTCTCCTGTTATGCAAAGAAACAACAATATGCTGTACATTAGCTTTTGCAAAAAAAAACAACAATATGGTGCATTAGCTTCTTCCTGTCAGCTACATTGAAAACTCAGGTCTAGCTGTGCACCTCTGACCTAGCCCTAAGTGCACAGCTACCATTTACCAGCTAGTTTTCAGTTACAAACAAGCTTCAACCTCTGGTATAGAATATTTGAGGCCAGTTGGCCCAGCTAAAAAATAATTTCTCAATGCTATAAACGCACATCTATGCAGCTGTTAACTACTACAGGCCAGGTAAAATTTAGTCTTCTACTCAGAGAAAAATACATGAATGACACCATAACTGAGAAGACAATGAAAAAGATCTGAGTCAGGAAAATGATCACCCACCATTATCTCTGCTTTTCATTATGACTGGTGACTCTGGCAAGTTCCAGTCAGCTATTGCCACCAGTGCTGGCATTTCGGCTTCTGTGATGCCATATCTCCCCATGACTGGAGAGAAAAAAAACATGAAGAATATTTTGGGCTACCATAAACATGACAGAGAATTACAGCACTAGGTCCTTGTTTTGTATCGTATCTAACTCAAACATTTGG
Organism: Branchiostoma belcheri; assembly: GCF_001625305.1. Lineage (NCBI taxonomy): Eukaryota > Metazoa > Chordata > Leptocardii > Amphioxiformes > Branchiostomatidae > Branchiostoma > Branchiostoma belcheri. Next base: position 1,072,125 of record NW_017804065.1, read on the forward strand.
TGCCAATAGACACATAGGTGGGAAAATGTTCAGATATTTGAAGAAAAAAAAGATTATATATTATATATTATATATATTATATAAACCTTATAAAATATCATCACAATCCATTCAGACCCTTTTCAAACCGCAAATACACTCTACCAGAAAAACAAATTTTCCTATATTTCTTGGAAGTGGGGTCAATAGTGCACTGCACAAAATTGGTTAAGTCAAGCCAATTATTACAGTATGAATGAGAACCCAAGTGGTTAATAGTTAGCTTTTAATACAATTATGACACAATGTAAATCAGAACATGAACAGAGGAATTATATTTAGGCACATGGTAACACAATACTCACACTCTTTGCCCTCTTCTGATCCTGGCAGCAGGTGTATATGGAGCGCAGGACTCCCTGTGCCTGCTGCCGTATGACTCACTAGGTTCAAGAACCCCTCGTCCCTGGTGTACCTCTCAAGACTGCAAAAAATTACAATGATAAGCAGAAATGCACAATTCCTTGGCTTGATTCCACATATTAACCTTTGATACCTTCATCTAATTTTAGACTGCAAAACAAGTAATCACAGATTTCAAACATCCTGTTTTTTTTATTCTATTGGTTTAGGTTATTTCTTTGTGTGTAGCACCGTCACTGTCACACAAACACGCATAAACACGCGCCGCCATCA
>NW_017804065.1:1072819-1106002 GCF_001625305.1 Branchiostoma belcheri
TTTCAACCATTTCAGCTGGGAACCAGTCACCCTCTTCTCCACTACACGGCGATCGCTGGCGCCCGTTGAGCCATAACTTAGATTTGTGTGACCTTTATTTTGTACAATGTAATCAGAATATAATGCATGATGCAAAAGACAAATGACACAAAAGTCCTTCGTGTATGAAATTCGTTGAGCGATCTGTCAAATATTTGGTCGCTTCTTAGTCGTGGTATCTAGTGGAAAGGGCGTGTAACAGTAGTGTCTTAAAACTACACAACACATTTCTCTGCCGTTAAAATTGTACGTTTTCAAGTATTTCTACTGTATGCTAGCTTTCATCGGGCAACAACAACGACAAAACGTTTCCATGGTCTAAAGCCGGTGTGGGGTTGTAGATGTGCGAACAGGTGTCGTCACACTCCCCGGTCATTGCCCTCGTTTTTACAAAATGAAGATGCAGCAACATGCAGGACCCGGATGTCCGTCAGCCTTCGCCCAACTGTGGCGTCAAGTCTTTGGTTTAAGTGAACGTAGTCTTCTTTAGCTGGCTTTGGTCAGAAATAGCAGGCCTTTAGGAAATGCATTTTCCGCCCATTTCTTAACTCGCACCATATGAAAATGATATAGTCGGTGTTAGGACGTCCTCTCGGATGGGACGCAAAGCTGGAGTTGTTTGAATGAGAGTGCTCTCCTCACGGAGAAACACATTGGGGAAGTTCTTATAAGGGCATCCATCGGGCCGGTCATGAACCCAGATTCGTGTTTGCTTCATGGGCAAACACACTTGCCATTACGCCACACGATGTCACAATAAAACTTCGGTAGTCTCTGCTTATATCTGAGTGTCAGAATATCAAGGACTGGCTCAAGGATTAAGCGGATTCGTTAACTCGGCACACCAAGTATATATAAGCTGGATTTCTTAAATATACATTATTTGTGTTGAATGACATTTCTGAAAATTGGATAGAATTGAAATGGTCAGGTAACACAGAGTCAAGGTATATCAATGGGGGTGTAAACAGCATAGTATAACTCTTAAACACAGTTCGTTTGTTTGTTTCACATGTTAGGCTTAACACGCCAGGTTTGTTCAGTAAGTAAATACAAGCTTGTGGAACAAAAAAACGTACTTGCTCGGCCGCAAACTTTATCTAGTTGTGGACTTGTTGTGGACTCTAAGGTTTGATCCACCCATACCGGGATGAGCTCACCTAGTCTCCACCTAACAACGCGAGTTAAAAAAAGTAAGCTTTAGCCAATAGGGAGAATAATTGACCAGGGGAGGTTAGCCAGCGCAGAGTTCATTTGCCCGCACAAGGTAATTAACCCTCTTGCGGACTCACACTCCTGGCCAACTATTTTCCCCTTTTTATGGAATTCCTGGTTTCTTACCCCCGTAGGAAGGCCTGGTGGAGGGTAATGAGCACCTACTCTTTTCTATACGCGTGCTACGATGGGATCTTAACGTGCTGAAGGTGTGGCTCCCAGATCAAACACGCGATCCCCGGCTTTATGTCCAATCCGGAGGGCGTCCCTGACCGAGGCTAGGTACTTATTTTCATGATGACACAACACTGGGGCCTGCCGTTGATTCAAACCACGAATCATTAGAGTCCAACTCTACAACTATAACCTCTGTCTGTAGAACAAGTCTGATATGTTTGGAGACAAACCATGTAACAATGTAATGGTTTATTGTTGTGAAGACCGATACCACTTCTCTGTCATCGACCTACTCAACAGAAAGATTGGCAGAATTTTGGAATAGTCGGTTGGCGTAGTGGTAGAGCGTTCGACTATGAAACGGTGAGACCCGGGTTCGATCCTGAGTTGTACCCGGGACACGTCTGGACATGCGCTCCGACGTTGTGCCCTTGGGAAAGGCACTTTACACGACTTTCCTCACTACACCCAGGTGTGAATGGGTACATAACTTCGTATTGAGGTCAACTTGTGGCGCCGAATGGTAGCCGCACAGACCCTCGCGACAGTTCCACAAAAGTGTGTTATATGTACCATGTGTATTATGTGATTGTTTGTGATTATTGATTGATTCTTATGTGATTGTAACCTGATTATAAACCCTGCACCAATTCAGATATAAAAGGCTGTGATTGCACGGGTGATGTTTCACCAATAAACCATTTATAAAAAAAGAAATTTAAAAAAGTCAGCTCTCTCCTTGGACACGGAAAGCAAAAGCCGGTGCCACGCAGCAGGAAAATAGCTGACCAGACGAATTTGCAAAGCAATTGGCGGTGTCCCCTGGAGTACTTTGATTTTCAGTATGATCGACGAATGTTCGCAGGTCACTGACCCTGTATAGTATAACAGGGTAGGTTTTCTGGCAAAAAATACGCTCGACTCTGGCGATTTATATATTAGCGACTCTGAAATTTATGTATTAGCGACCCTCTGGCGATCAACAAATGTCGTTAACAGAGTGATGCCCGCTAAAGAACTTGACCAGGGAACATGTATCCAAATCTAGGAGAGCTCGACCAAAATGTGAAGCATCTGAATCCAGAAACGGAATGACGAACTTTTTAAAGTGCAAAATCCCCATGGTAGCTTTATTCGTTGCTAGATTTACCATATTCCTGCTGCTACACGTACAATAAAACGTCTTTGTATCGTTTGGTGGAGGACAAAACCTAGATCAGAAAACAAGGGTCACAGCATCAGATACGTTAAAAGTATTACACTGTCTCCCTCGGAGAAGGCGATTATGCGATGCCTCTAGTCTAGAACACCACGTGTGAGCAAACGTGCCAGTAAGAACTCCCACAGTTGTTACTACAGACACGAAACGCCTCAGAACCAAGCTTCCCACAGAAACCACCCAACCTGCACCACAGCAAACAAAAGGGGCTTAAAATAAAGCAGAAAGACGTGTTGGTGGTCTGTAATGATTGACGGTGTACTTTGATGACACAACGTTTTGTGCCTACAGGATGAAGGTACGGGGATGTTGCCAATACAGTTCAAATGTTTGAAGAAAAATTGCTTTTGAAGTGAACTGTTTGTAGAAAGTTTTGTTGCTGAAACAAAAGATGCAGTTTGTGTTGATACCAAAATAAACAAACCGGCCCAAAGACACGATTGGGAGTACTTATTGTTCAACGTTAGCTCGGACACTCGAACGTTGCTGTCCTTGCGCAGATTCACGCTCAAACTGCTTTTCTTATATGGTTCGGTCAGATACGTCATGCAATCATCGTACGATCTCAAACTGAAGGCATTTTTTGAGACAGTCATCACCTTTCCTTCAAAATTATGCTGTCTTTTTACGGAAAAGCTATCTTATATCCGTGTCGATGTTTGGTTCTGTCACAGCCTGCTTGCGAATCTGACGGCATCAAAATCGTACAGTGACCGATGACGAATGTCATGTACGGTACTTTGATTCCTTATTGGTTTTCGTGTCTTACTGATTCACACAGTTCGTTGAAAACTCTCATGAAATGACAGTCTAGACATTTATCGTTTTATGTTATAGAAGAAGTTATGTTGTAGATCACTACGCATTATGCGGGGCAGTTCAAAAAAGATTTTGTCATGACCATTTTCTGGCTATCGTAGGAGACTGGAATTACAGAATTAGGAAGATTTACCACATTTGTGGAAGGTTCAACATGTCAAACCTGAGACTGTTTGAACCACTCACACCGGGAAGGACCTCGCTCTTTTCAATAAAGCGTTGTGGGATCTTTTTACGTCCTCAAGATGTGGCTCTCTTTAAATACAGGACATGTATCTTTACATCCCATCTGAGAGTCAAGTGAGAAAATAGATAGAATGTGCCTTTCCCCAGGATAATGGGGTCTGCAAGGGATTCGAACCAAAAACCTTCGGATTCTGAGTCAATAACCCTAACCAGAAGACAGCCTTGCCACCCAAATATGCCTATCTCTATTAGTCACTATTTTCATGTCGGCTTCTCTTTTACGTGAACTAGCTAGAGTGGAGTGAGTGTCTGCATGTCCTCTGGTGCAACGGCCATGTGAGTATAGTTTTTCTGAATTGGTAGGTCGTGAGTTCGATCCCCGGCGCGGCCGAGTCATATCAAATTCTTTGAAAATATTACACATTGCTCTCTCTCTCTGGAGCTGGGCGCCATGTACGAGTATGCCTGCGGGTGCACTTGTTGTGTACGATGTTGACAGAGATGTGGCCGTTACGGTCATGCCGTAACGTCACAGTGACATCACGGAGCGGGCTTCATCCTCCTTACTCAATCCTCTGCAAATACCCCGCAAACAACAACAAAAAACATTCTACCTGCTTTACGTCTGCGTTCTGTGCTTTTGAAAACTCTAAGGACACTATATGCTGCGCAGCGACTTCCAGAAGGATTGAGATGAGTTAGGCAACTGGAGGACAGCCCTGAAATTGCCATGTCGTAGCTGAAGCGCCCCTCGCGGTAGAGAAGTGCACTGTAGAGTTATGCAAGCTGAAGACAGTAACCAAGACAAGTTACTCTTCAAGACACTTAAAGAAGTATCCACAACAGACTGTATATTATTAAAACGTTACGTAGCCTCACCCAATCCAAGATATAAAGTAATGACACGAATTAAATTGGCCCATCTGTACCTGGTAGTGTCGGACATTGGTTGGCAATACAATGCTACAGAGATGGCCGAGCTGGCACGTACATGTATACTGTTTAGACTACCCAAATGCAAACAGCGATTACAAGGCATTTTCTCAACAAATTTGCTATCAAAGAAGCTAATTCATGATCAGCTATGAGGAATACATTTTCTAGTTACAAATTTAGATGTAGACAATTCGACAATTCGACACGACACACTCAAGCAATGTTTCTTTCTGCTAGACAGTCTAGGATGTTAATGTGTTTATGTATTTATGGGGATAAAATCACCTTTTAAACTGCTGGAAAAGTCACAGTGGGAAGAAATTCCTTCTTTATGCGTCCTGGTTTCAGGAGATGGATTCTTAATGGTCTAAAAACGTTTTTCATACAAGGTTGAGCATTAAGGGAAGTCATGCTGGGTCGCGGCGTCTTTCTTATTTCTGTTCCCGCCGGTTTCGTCCTTCCTCTCCGCGGCATTTGTCCTTTCCAGGAACTGGAAGAAGTTTTCGACCTGCGACCCGTCCACGTCAAAACTGCGCAGGTTGATAGCCGAGGGAGGGAGGTCTGTGGTTGCTGCCGGTTTACAGAGGCTGCGAATCGCCTTGTGCAGTTCCAGTCTCACCTGTCTGTTCAGCAACCCGTACACCAAGGAGTTCAGGGCGAAAGACGCTCGGGCGAGAATCTTGAGCCAAATCACAGCGTCTTCTACCCCTCTGTTATCCCCCACTAGTCCCACATACAGACTTACTGTGAAGTACGGTCCCCAGGTGAAGATGAAAAGCCCGACGATGAGCAGCAGAGTTTTAGTCGCTTTCAGCGGTTCGTTATTTTGCTTTTTCCCCTGGGGATTCCCGCCATCTTGAGCGCCTCTTGCTGTTGCGGAGTTTGTGTTCGTGGACGGACCAGGATCCACGCCGGCGGACACACTGAACATCTGCGACGGCGTGGCCGACGGAACTTGTAAGAATATGCCGGAAGGTTTCTGCTTCTGTTCCTCGGGAAGTAAAGGAGCCGGTAGCGGTCCGACCTGCCGCGATGCTTTACGTGCAGTTCGATAGATGAAGCTGTACATGACGATTATCACCAAGGCAGGGATACAGAAGTAGACGACGCTGATGACGATCGCGTAGGCAGTGCTCGCACCACCATCGGACCAACTGAAGGTGCATTCTCCGTGAACAGGGTCGAAGGAGTAGCTGTTCCAACCGAGAAGAGGCAGGATAGCGAAGGTCAGCGCGAGCAGCCAGATGACACCGATAGCGACCAGGGCTTTCAGGAGAGTGAGGTACGCCGCGTGCACCATGGGTCGCACGATGGAGTAGTAACGCTCCACGCTGATCACACAGACGGTAGAGATCGAACCGAACGTGAAGAAGGAGTCCAAGAATCCGGCAATCTTACACACAGGGTCGGTGGAAAACCACCCGCCGTGAGCCAGCGTCGCGATGACCAAAGGCGTGGAGGACAGGGAATGCATCAGATCAGCCGCGCAGAGGTTGAAGACGAAGATGAGAGTGAGAATCCTCAGCTGTGACGTCTTGGCAATGACCGCCATCACGCTGGTACTGCCGACAACGGCGAAGACGTCTGTGATGGTCATGACTGTCATCATCGCCACAGACACGGAGTCCAGATTCTTGTCGGTTGTTGCGTTCATCGCTGAATAATTCGCAGTCGACATGATCGTTGTGATGTTCTCAAGTTTGTAGCTATTTTATGTCAGCGAGGGGCTTGGTTTGATGTGAAGCAGCGCTCGGAAATGGTGTGCCTGCACCCGTCCTCTAGCTGTAGATCCCAATGTTGTTTGTGCTGCTTGCGTTGCTCACACGATAGGCGCACAGACGAAAGCCAGCCAGACGAAAACTGATCTTGTTAAATGTCAGTGGCGGCGCTCTCACCGTCTGCAAAACAACCGGAGGTGGAGCTATTTATAACCAGTGTACATGGCAACATGTTACACAAACATGAGACGGAGTGTAATCTAATGGTGTGATCTATGAATTTATCATGGCGGTATGTTTATGGATTTGTCAGGACTTAAAATCATATATCTTGTTATATTTTGTCTGACCCTTCCCAATGAAAAGCGGCCTGCAGACCGACTTAATAGTCAAGTAGACTGATTTAATAAACAAACACTCAAACAAACAAAATTATGTTAAAATCAGTCGAAGGAAGTTGCAGAGAATTTCTATTCCTATAATTTAGGTAATGTTCTCTGCATTTCGTAAAACATGTACTTGTATATTAACCTGGGTGCCATCCTTTTTTATATACTGGAGCTCCCATACTCGCTACCTAAAAGATTTAAGCTAGCTACTTGTGTATGCTATCATATTTGCAAAAAAAGCAACTACTCTCAAGGATTCATCAAATCTAGAACAAAGATTCCCGGGCCACTTTCTGCACAGTAATTGGTGATTTCCATACAAGTCAATTCAATTAATATTGTGATAGTTTTCTTAGATACACCTTTGCACACAACCTTATTTTTCTCTCTAACGACGTTTCGGCAGCCTTCAGTAGGGCAAATTGAACTTTCTCCTTGTCGTATTTTGACGTAATATTACAGCAAACGGCAAACATCGAAACGTCAATAGAGCTGGAGATAAACAGAATAAGGTTGTGTACCTGTATGTAAGAAAACGATGTTGAATAAACTTCTCTAGTCTGTGGCAGGAGACCTACGTGGACAAATGTACACGGATTCTAAGAAAATGTACATCTCCTCAGGCCTATGTTAGAAATACATAAAAGGGGTTACATGCATCTGACATTTACAACATCCTTGGTGGATGAGGGGGGGGGGTAATGAATCAACACTGTGTGATCCTCTGGAAACGAGTTTGCAGATTGTCGACAAGGACTCACTAATAGCACCCTGGGGGCGGATCAAGCCAGGCAGGTGCATACACGCAGGGATTCCGAGCGGTGAATGTGAAACTACTTTTAGCGTTAAGTAGGATGTTTCTTACCATGGATACCGTCCAAATATTTTCGGAGAAATCCCATGAGCTCTACTCTCAGAGATTTGAGAGTTTGTCGGTTGAAGCATATGGTTGTGGTTTTTAACGCCCACGCTTGTTGTACGTTATGGCGTTTCTCCAGACCCTATTGCAGGTCTGCAGGCGCAAGTGGTTTTGATGTCGGTAGGATATCGCGTTGATCACTGTGCGGAATACGTCAGGCAGCTCGTATCGGAATATATAGCGTTAGGAAAGGTAACGATGCCAGGAAACACAACATCGCCGTTTCGTAAATCTAGTAGTCTCTACCCGACTAAGTGGGTTGCTTGAAAAATAGTAGACATTAGAGGACTAAGACAGTCATGAAATTACCATTTGCAACCAATTTTTACTCCAATACAACCAAACCCTCTGATGAGTATTTTATTCAAATTATTTTTTTAGTACACCAAGAGGTCTGGTGCAGATCATATACGCCAGGCAGCTCGTACTAGAGTTATTAATGATAACGATGTTTGGTAAATTTAGAGAACTGATGAATTTGTGTCGCCTTCACCATAATGATGATGTTTATTGCAAATTCATGCCCGAGGGCTAATTGCATACAGACATTAACAAGAAAATTGTGGCGATATAAGATATAAGACCATTTGCTAACAACTTCTACGTGTACGATACACTTATCGAACCTACTATCTCTACTTAAACCTAATAACGTTGGAATACATACAGGGTAAAAAGTAGATATACAATATGTGACCAGGTAATAGGAACAAAGTAACTGCTATTCTAATCTGTTCTATTCTATTAAACTATTCTTGTCATGCTATTAGGGGGTTTGACTTCTTCTCAGGAGGCAGTGGGAGATGAATTGTCCGACTCTTTGAAAAATAAATGTGTTGGGAGACTTTAGCAATAATATAGTCTTTTGTTGTTGGTTGAGATATGAAAAACTTGGGAAATATTGGCGACTTCTTTGAATAACTTTTTTCTTTCAAAATCGTAATGAGGACACTGACAGATAAAATGCATTTCATCTTCCACTGCTCCCTCTGTACAGTATTTACAGAATCTTTCGCATACAGGCAGTTTCTTATATCTTCCTCTCTCTATCTCTAATGTGTGAGCGCTTAGTCTCATTTTACATAGAGATGATCTTAGCTCAAAATCAGGGTGATGCAGATAGGTTTCCATATTATAGTCAGATTTTAGTTTTCTATACGATCTTAATTTGCCGCTATTGATAGATAAATTGTGGAGGAAGGTTTGAATATACATGTCTGTTAGTCTTTTTCTCAACGATACACATGCAAATCTATTGTTTACATGTAGATTGCTATTTTGCCAAATGAACGAGTTACCGCTATTGTCAAGTATCTCTTTCACGTGGCATAACCAGTTTTTCTTGTTGACGTTTAACATATCATGTTGTTGCGACAATAGACCATCCACTTGTAGAGGATGTGTGCAGAAATCTAGTTGTCTTAGCCGTAACCAGTGCTTTACAACCCTGACTGAAACATCTATATCTAGGGGAAATCTACCGAGTTCAGCTTTATATGCAATGTTGCTGGCATTTCTGTGAATACCGAGAATGTTTTACAGAAACGGTTATGTATGACTTCAATTGGACTAGTATCGTTTAAGTATTCTTTTCCCCAGATTTCACAGCCATATAACATAATAGGTTTGATACATGAATCAAATATTCTTAAAAGAGCCTTTAGAGAAATCGGTGAGCGGATGAGGGATTTTATAGCAAAAATGGCTTTGCGTGATTTAAGGGACAACTCTTTTTTAGCCAAAGAAAAGCTGCCAGACGCAGATAACAACACACCCAGGTAACAGTATGAAGTAACGGCCTCTACTTTCTCTGGACCAAACACAAATTTTACATTTTTAAATGCTCGTCCAGTTCTGTTAAAAACTACGACCTTTGTCTTTTTTAGATTTACCTGCAGTTTCCAGTGACAAAAAAGTCACTGCCAGTGTGAACAAAATATGTTAAGTTTATTTAGCGCAAACTGCAATCCTTTTTCGGTTTAGGAGAAAATAACTACATCGTCTGCATAAAGTAAGCTAGATATGAGTAAATTGTGAAGAGTGGGTGGAGAACATTCTGGGTTGTCTAGTTCCTTAACTAAGTCATTTATAAACAGATTAAAAAGTGAATGCCAAGGTCTCTTACCATACAGTTACAGCTGCATCATGATAGTTGAATGGGACTAGATGGCTAAATCAATAGATTGATGAATTCTCCTAGCATTTCTCATGTTCAAAACAAATAGCAGCAGTGACATCTCATTTTGTGAATAGCCTGCACCTTGACTATCCTCATTTTTCTAGATATTACAAGTTGATAATAACAGGCCAGAATCCGCTGAGCTGTTGCTATTGTCATGTGACCTTTGATTTTACCATGTAAAAGCATGATATAAAAGACAACAAAACACGCATAACGAAAAAAAATAAAGAAGTATGACGTACCAGCACAACTGCAGGAGCAAGTCCAGGTGGCAGAATCGTTCAGTGGGTTTTAAACAGTCCTTCTCCGAACCTTCTGTCAAAGGTCCACCAATATCCGCGCAAAGCCCTTTGGTAAAACGTCTGGTCTACGTAGTCAGAATCACTATTCTTCAAAGGAACGCGCGTTATGATGATGTTCAGACTCTGTCATACAGTGCTTGCGAGATAATATCAGCCTCCATGCACGATTTTGGTGAGGTGGAAAACAAGGTGTCAAGAGTGGGCACATGTTCCTTACGGTCTAGATGTCATAAAGTCAGCGTCACACAGTCAACGACCTTTGACCGAATTCGCTGATCGGCAGAAGTTGGCCCGAGATCTATATCCTGTAACTTTGGCGGGGCTCAGCGGCCTGCGAACATCAGCCGATCCCTAACATCGCGCAGTGATCACGAGGACACCGCTCGTATTGCTGCCGAAAATGTATTTTGAAATCGCCGATTGGTTATTCTTTGATGTATGCCGTCGCTGCAAATAAAGCCACCCCAGGTCATAGGTCGTGACGTGTGGTGTTGTTTTTGCCGGGTGTTCAGGTGTTCTGGTAGGATTAAATTGTGACTTTTAACTTACAGATCTCGTATTCCTCTTCGGGTGAGTCAGAACCATATAAGTTGAGTCTCAAGTATTTATCAAATTCTGTTTAGCAAAATAACGTGAGGACTTTGCTTTTCAAGAGGACGTACACCCAATGCCTCACACGTGACTGTAATCATAACAATGTTTATGGATTTATAGTCATGTGACCTGTATCTTTATTTGTCTGACCCTTGCTTCGTCTCTCATGACCCCAATGTTAAGAGAAAGAGAGGCCGACTTTGGTATTTCATGGATAAATAAAGGCTCAAACCAACGACATATTAAATCTACGACAAAACAAGGACCTTTACTAGGAACTCATTATATAGCGGGTGCAGGTGCTAGATGTAATTCAGATTAGTGATGACTAGTTGCACACGGAATATTAATTTCTCTGCCTTATATGTGTCTATGAAAATGAGGTGTGTTTTTTGATGTTGCAGAGCGTACTCGTGTACTGCAGCTGGTCAAGCCGGCGTCACACTGTCAACGGCGTATGGCCACCACTTCAGTGTTGATCGCCAGAAGTCGTCGTCGAATCTCAAAATCGCCCGAGAGTCTAGGGTATTTTTTTGCATGAAAATCTACCCTGTCAAATTGGACATAGCTTGGTGACCTGTCAACATCGACCGTCCCTAAAAAACATGCAGTGGTCGAGCATACATGCCGTACTACCAAAAATGTTCTGCTGAGCTCACAGACTCGTCAGACGAGCTATCTTCCTGCTGGGTGACGCTGGCTTACTGACCGGAGTTCTGGGTTTCAGTTACAAGAAAGCCAAGCATTTGGAATAATTTTCACAGGGCTTAACTGGCAGATATCCGTAGCCAGAACGTTGTATCGTATTGTAGCATAAATCATGTCGATCAAACCTTTCCATATTTTGTCTGACCCCTGACCTCTTCCCTCAATGAAAAGCGGTCAGCGCATGCAGGCTAATTTCAGTTCTCCATGAATAAACAAATATTTTTGTTTATTCAACCTAACTTTTCATCGTATCGTGACAGAAAAGGAACAGTCATACATGAATAATTGCAACATTTATATTCCATCTTCAAATAAATACAGTTAAAATGTCTCACACGGCATGTTGTCATGCAGCATCGAGAACGTCGTTCTACAACCATCTATGTCTATGGTTGCAAACTGCACGTGAAAGATACTATTACACAAGAACGGTTGGAACATTCAGTACGTTCTGTCATTCATGCATTCACCTGTGGATTTCTCCACAATTAGGTCTCACTTGATACTAAAACACCTGTGGTCTCATGATTTACTAAGGAAATACAGGACGTAAGTTATGAATTAGGCCACATCATGTAAATTTTATGGATGACATCCTTCGCAGACTCCAAATCTAATGCGACAGGGCGGAAAAAAACAAGGTGGGCCAAAAAATTAAGATTCCTACATTTTCAATCATACACCCTTTGACATTATAAACCTATGAAATGCCACCATCACATATAATAAAATGAATTAAATACATCACTGCATCAAAGTAAAAGAGAAGACATTAAATGGGAGCCTTGTCTTGTCTTCTCTCTTCATATTTATCTGTCATCCACGTTCCAGCATGGCAACAGACATCTTTGTCCATTTTTGGCATGTTGACCACTGTCAGAGGGCAACACATTTTCTTGTGTTTTTTTTCAAAATCAGGCGAAAATTAATTTGCGCGCTGATCCATAAAATTACTTGCTGTGGCCTTGTACAGGAAAACAACATGGATTTCTTATGTCATATACCAGGTATTTCTCTCAACGGCTTCAAATACAAATTTCAAGTACATATTGACATGTGACAACCAATTGTGCATTGTACACATAGGATAGCATTCTAAGCAAAAAGCTAGAAATCCCACCACTGATTGTAAAAAACACATTCTCATCCCTCTCTCCTAGTTTTTGTAAGGTAGATTATCTCAATAGCATGTATGTTGTTCTGTTGCTAGCAGAACATGACATTTGTTGTACCTTTACAATTGTGCAAAAAAGCACAAGGTCATACACCTTGCTCGGATTGCTGGCAGTCACAAACCATGGAATCTACTCATACACTGAATAGAGCTTATTTCCCGGACACATGTTCAGCATCATGCTGATACTTACGGTGGCACTTCTACGTAGCTTAAGATGGTTGGACTAAAGTAAAGACAACTGTAGGTGTGGTCTGCATTCTGACATACACGTAAAGAATTCTAAATCCATGTTTTAAGTCAATTCTGCCAGCTATACAATACAGTATGTTTTGATCATACATAGAAAATGAACTATGGTCGACATTCAATTATTATCATGTCCATTTTCAATGACAGCCTTCTATTTTAGTTCTAATAATAAAATACGAGTCGACACAACTATTGAATAACTCTGGACGAATAGTGTGGTTTCCACACACGCACGCGCGTGCACGCACGCACACACACTCACTCACTCACTCACTCACTCACTCACTCACTCACTCACACACACACACACACACTCACACACGCACACACACTCATACACACACACACACACACACACACACACACACACACACACACACACACACACACACACACACACACACACACACACACACACACACACACACACACATCAACAAATTTCAAGACACCTGTTCATTTCAAAACCTCCAGAAACCCATTCCTACAAGTATGCATTGTTACCGTTTGCTGATTCGTGTGCAAAAGCCGAGAATTAACATGACTTCACGCGGCCCGGCTGTGTGCTCGCTAGTCGCCTACGCGCGCAGACATTCATGATTTAATCGCTTGCCATGTTTGGGCGGTTGCTATGGAAATAATGCATCATTAGACAAATGCCAGATGTGCACATACAAAAATACATTACGTTATATCATATCATACAGACTATTGTATAGACATTTTCAAGGTTTTACGTGCAAGGGAAACAAAATGAGCCAGAGGCCATGGCTCACTATGGGCGCTGCGAATTTCTGGTCGGATTTTGGTTTGAAACAATATGGCGGAGCGCTAGGATAGCTGTCAGTGAATCACTCGATTTGGTTCTGTCTAAAACTGACAGTTATGAAACCATATATAACCAGAAATTAGATCATTAAAAAACAGTTGCTTTATGGGTGACATTTAGATTGACGTCTTTTCTGATAAAATAAGCTATCGGATTACTTACTTGGAAGCTACTGTACATCCGGGGGTCTGCGTGATAACTCTGCAGAGCCACCCGAGCAAGCCACTGAAGTTATCCGTAGGGCCACACTGATTTAATTTAAAATTTATGGATGACATCCGCGCGCGCATTGATTTTTGCCTGTCGCCCTAAAAAAAAAAATAAAAAAGATTACGTCCACCGAGGCTCTGGCCTGGCTCTAGGCCTGGGTAGTCCATGGTAGTTAGCGACAATACGGAGCCGAGCACCCAGGCTATCGAATTCGAAGCTCCGCGACTCAAGAAAGTTAAGTACAGTACCGATTCATAAATGCCGCAAAAAGCCAGCATGTCGTATAAGTTGCTAAGTACTGCCGCAAATTCACAATACCAGCTTTGTATTCCTGTGGTTTAGTAGCATTTTTATTTTTGGCCGGAATTTTTTTTATTCGCCCGCGCGCACTAGTTTGGGGGTCTTCAGAGGATGTCATCCATAAAATTAAATCGGCGTGGCCTAGTTTCCCTGGCGGTTCCCGCTCTCTTACAGATTTTGTTTGGTAACAACAGTATCCCCTAGCAGATGGCTGAAAGAGAAGCTAACCCTGAATCCTCTTCTAAGCGCACACTCTGGGACAATCCTGGAAAGTCGTGATTCCCGGATTTGTACTTGTGGGTATGAGCCTGGTTCTCCATTCCAAAGGGAGCTATAAATGAACTTCAGCTGTGGGGAACATGATAACATCCCCTCAGTGTATCAGCGGGGTGGGGTAGTTTTTACTCAATGTCCTTGTTCCGTTACAAAATGTACCTGAACCTGGTACCTAGCAAAGACTTCAAGAGTCATGTATGGAGGAAGGACTGCCTCGAGAACGGCAAAAATAGCTGCACGCTGGGATCCAGAAGGAAAACGACCTCAGGGGAGACCCACAGGACTGAAGGACGGGAAATGAATTGAATTCCAAGCAATGAAGGAAATTAAGGGAGCATTTATGGCAAGGTACTAGTATACAATATGCAAACCAGTGAGCAGGAAAGAGTAATGACATGTTAAAGCGACAGTCTTGACCTTCATGCTTTGATTTCGTGTAGAAGTTGACTCAACAACTTCTAATAGTAGCCATCCTGCTGAGTGCTGGTGTAGGAAGTACCAGGCTGCTCATCATTTGGGTTGTCGCTAGGCGGCTCTGCTTCTGCGGGACCGGTGGAGTCGCTGGTCTCGGGCGGCTGGACATCAGTAGCGGCGGCCTGTGCCTCGGATGCTGGGGTCGGCTCCTCGGTGGGCTTCGGTCCGGCTGCTTCCCCGCTAGCGTCGTCGGTAGCGACTGTGATCTGGCTCATGACGGGGACAGCTTCTTCGTAGGTGTTTTCCTTGGTGACGACCGGGGCGGCTTCCTCATAGGTGGTGTTTGCCTTGACATCGACCGGAGCGGCCTCCTCGTAGTTGACGTTGCTTGCCTGGGTAGCGGCCGGGGCGGTCTCCTCGCAGTTGACGTTGCTTGCCTGGGCAGTGACTGGGGCGGCTTCCTCGCAGACGGTGTTTGCGGGGACATCGGCCGGAGCGGCTTCTTCGTCAGTAGCGTTGTTTGCATGGGCATCTTCCGGGGCGTTCTCCTCCTCGGTGGCAGGTGGTTGGTTCTCAGCTGCTGCTGCAGCGGCGACTTCCTCCTTGGCGTCTGGCTTCTCGTCTGTAGCCGCTTCCTCGGGGGCGGCTGGGGCAGCTGTCGGGGTGTCCTCGGGGGCGGCTGGGGCAGCTGGTGGGGCGTCGGCGGGGTCGGCTTCTCCGCCCGCCGCCTGGGCCTCAGACACGGTCTCTTCCTCCTCCTTGTCGCCTTCTGGGTTCTCTTCTTGCTTCGGAGTCGGGTTGCTCTCGCTGGCTTGGACGTGTACGTAAGTGGCGTCGCCAGCCTGTCCGCCATCGGAGGACGAGGGAGGGTTGTTCTGGTTATCTTGAGCCTTCTGCCGTGTGTGGCGGCGCAGGCCCTGGAAGTTTTAGTACAGGAAAACTTGAAAAGACTAAAAGTCCTACCGTCACCATATGCTGTATAGGACAATGGCTTCTCCATTTCCTTTGCCCTTGGGCCACATAGTTCTGCAAGAACAGATAATACTAGGGGGGGGGGCGATGGTCTGATATATACTAGTGCATTGTGAGGAAATTAACTTAGAAAGTAAGTACAGAACAAAAGAAAATATTTCTATCGCTACGTGCAGTACTGCTTAATCTGCTACTGCGTAAGGCATGACGCACCTGTCCAGGCGACTGTCCCTTCATGAAGAGCCGGGTGATGGCCACAGCGGCGCCGACGATCAGCAGCAGGGGAATGGTGATGCCGGCAACCACCCCGCCCACGTTCGTGTTACCTGCGCCATGCTGCGGGTTAAGACACGATAGAACGGTTAGATCATATGTCCTGTGTGCGCGTGAGTGTGCGTGTGTGCGCGCGCACGTGAGTGTGTGTGTGTGTGTGTGTGTGTGCGTGTGAGTGGTGTCTGGTGGGGGGGGGAGAGAGATTATGTGTGTGTGCGCGCGCGCGCCCGCGTGTATGTGTGTGTTTGTATTCACATCAGTTTTCAAGCAGGCTGTGACAGAGCCAAGGATCTTCATGACCAGACCGTGAGCTAAACTTTGTACGACACATGCACTGACGTCCCAAGAATGTGACTGGGCCCAACCGGAACCTACCTTATCTCGCACACCGTTCTTCGACTTGTCGTTGCCATCCGTAGGGCCGCCAACAGTGCCAACCTTTGATGCCACCGACCCTGCCACCGTCTGGTTGTCCACAAACCCCATGGACACATCCTCAAAGAATGTATCCACCTCGGTCGGGGACTGGGTGGTGGGTGGGGTTTCAGAGGTGTGGGCCTCGGTGGTTAAGTCCTCCTCAGTGTACGTCCGCTCTGTAGACACGGCCGTGTAGTTGTGGACTTCTCCCGGGACAGAGGTGGTGGTCTGGTATCCTGTTGAAAAACAAAAAAAAAATCGTCGATTTCAGACTTCCGGGAAGTATTTTAGGTTTTTACGGCTTCTAGATTCACCCCATTTCCTGTGTCTGGCATTTTGACCTCCTGTTATTCCGCCTTATACCGCGTGCTGTAAACCAGCTCTGTCCGGACAAACAGACAGACAAACCCACAACTCTGCCACCCCACACAATACTTTCGTAGCCACAAAATAATCAAACTTAATATGGGTTGACTCACAGGTTTTGCGCTGAACATCCTGACAAAGTATTAGTCATAAGTCATCAAGAAATTTGACTAATGCGAGAAAATGTGGAGCATGGTGATAAATGAGAAGAAAGTGATCACGACCTAAATTAGCTAAGGTAAGGTACTACTCTTCCACTGGTCGTGACAGAGGAGGCAGGTGTAAAGTACATGTATGTACAGGTTATTGTACCGTGGTCTTTTGATGTGTACGATGAACAGTGGACCACGGATTAACTGTGGCCGATTTGTAAGACCCTTGACCTGGCTTCCTGTCAGTGTTCCCGACCTGCCTAGTATATGTCAAGGTAATTATAAGGACAGTGGGAGGAAGCGGTGGTGGATAACTAACCTTGGTCGGTAGGGTATCTGTTGTAGACCAGGAGAAACCCGATTCCTTCAATAGCTGCATCCGATCTGGATTTGCAAAGGTCAATGTCAAAGTTCAAGGTCAGTGATATCCAGGCTAAATAAAAATTAAAGGTTATTCATTTAATCACTCATTGCCTCATTTAGTGTTTGTTAGTTGCACCCCCATTCCACTAGAGGCTGCGACCGCTGAGCAACAGGTTGCTCAACGAACTTAAGCTTCTTAGACAAAGAACAAATGTCTCACACGTTTTTCCTTTAAATCATACTTTTGCATCGTGTATCATATAAATATTCCAATTATAAAATCAAGGGTGACATAATTCCAATGTTGGTGGCTCAGCGGTCGCCCAGCGTCGTTCACGACAGCAGCAATTGCTGGCTGAGCGCTCCTCGTGTATTGTATTGTATTATGGCAATCCAAATAAGATTTTTTCACAAAGCAAATCAAACTGATACGACAAACTGGCCTTGCAGGCTTCGGCAGCAGAGTGGAAATTGGCCAAATAGACAGACAACATGCCAGTGGAGTAGCCTTCTTCGCAGACTTGTTGGGCGTCGGCGTTATTTTTTTTTTCTGTGTGCGACGCGAGTAATATGCCGCGGAGGGACGATTTTGCTGCCGAGGGACTTTTTGCCGTGGAGAGAAGGTTTCGCCATCAAACCTTCTCTCCACGGCTAAAGGGGTGTGGCAAACTGTGCTTCTTTAGTGACCAACTCCACTGGCATTTATCTGTCAATTTGAACAAAATTTTTCCAGCCGCCCCCCACCCCCCAAGGCCTGGCACAGGGGCTAGCGGAAACACATACTTGAAGATGATCTCGAACTTGGAGCCGTTGATGGGATGTTTTGGAGGCAGCATTTTGTTGCAGTAAGGACCCATGGTCCGCTTACTGTCCACCGTGATCATCGTGTGGTCGTAAGAACAGTTGTCAGACATCTCCAAGTCGAAAATCTCAAACTGGATGTAGGCAAGCCTATTGAGCAAGGAGATATATTGTGGTTAAAACTATGTATGGTCGGTACTGTGAAACGTTGTAGTTAAAATTCATTTTTAATGCATAGTTAATGAGCTGCTCTAAGCTGAATTAAGAAAACATGAATAAATAAATAAGATTTTTGAATCTAAATGTTTGGCTTATTTATTACAGCACAATAAAACACAATCTTGCCCTTATCTTGGAAAGGCGATAGTCACCTGTTGTGCCAATCCTTCCACAAATGCACTACATCTCAATAGATAAATAAATAGATATCTCGTACCTGCCCGGTTCAGTCCGGATGGTCCAGGTACAGGTGGTGTTGTTTGGGTACCGCAGGGGGTAGTTTGGTGTGGTGAGGATGCCAGAACCAGCCGTCAGGTTTCCGGTACAACCTGGAAAAAAACGCGGATCAAGTCAAGTAAAACAAGAGTTCCGAGATCTCATACCTCCATGAAATATGGACTTGCTTTGTCCTCATTAATTATGCAAATAACATCTACATTAACATAATACATGCATAGCGATGCAAACCTTTAAGTAACTTACACATGTTACGAGGTATAAAATTCCCATCATTCACCAATAAGGATTCACATAATTTTCACATTAATTATGCAAATTAGGTCATCATTTGCATAATTGATATCTGTTCATGTTCCGCCTGCCACAGATTGAATAGATTACATGTATAGCAGTACAATTATATGAAACACTGTAATTATAGAATTTCCTCATTAATTATGCAAATTAAGTCCTAATTTGCATAATTTGCATTTAATCATGTACAACTGTCTCTCAGGTACCTACACACCAAAAATGATGAAAATACGTTGTTCCAATCTGGACTTATTGGCTTTAAAAGTTTTTACCAGAAACTAACCTGCAGTTCCAGAACAAGCTGCTAGGGGGACCAAACTTGCGCCACTTATTCCTGACAGGATAAGCTATCTGTCACCAAAAAGTCAAGACCATAGCTTGTTCAGGACAAAAGATACAAAAACCGGAAGTTCTGCTGCAGTACCAAGGTCATCCACCAGGAGGCCCATACTTGACCTTGACCTTTGCTTTCCAAGACTTACCATCATACCAAATATCATCACAATCCATAAAGGCGTTCTGAAGTTATGCTGACTACAAAGTTGCGGAAACACAGACAGACACACAGACACACAGACACACAGACAGACAGACACACAGACAGACACGCCAAAAACAATACCTCCATTTTTCATGGAGGTAATTAAGGACTTGTAAAACAAACGAGTCAATGATATGTCTTCTTTGATGTACAAAGTTTCCAGTGGATCTTTTAGCATTTTCTCACATCCCCTTTCTACTAGATGGGGATTGCTGAGTGACCGTTGAGCGATAAAAACTAGATTTGTGTGACCCTTGATTTTATTTGTTTATTTGAGTTTACTACCAGATATACAAGTGGAAGGGAGGACAAAACAGGTGCGTTGACACCTTTACAAGTTGTCCTCCCAAACAACTTTATAATCAGAGTATGATTCAAGAGGCGGCGATCGCTGAGTGACCAATGAGAGATCAAAATTGTGTGATACTAATGATTTTATATTATATTAGAGTGTGATGTAAAAGGATGATTTAAATGACAACAAGACATGCAAAACGTAAGAAAATTCGTTCTTTGTCCATGAAATTTGTCGAACATTTGATCGCTGAACAGTCGCTGCCTGCAGTGGAAAGGGGATGTAACTAACAGTGCTTGCCTTTTTTGTACTCCATGGTGTCTTGTCCCTGTTTTGGAGGAGTCCTGGTAGTGGTAGTTGTGTAGAGCACCAGGAACCCCTGCTTGCCGATAGACTGGTCTGAGACAAAGGTGATCTCGAAGTGGGTCCCGACCTGTGTTGTGACAGCATTAACACCTTAACACTGTCCAGAATATTCTTGTCACATGATCTGTGTGACCTTCAACTCCCAGATCACGTGACGTCATTTTCAGAGCTGAAGGAAAATGGCGGATGTCATTTGAAAGCTCACCGTACAAGCTGGACGTTCGGTAGTGCGTAACAGTTTGAAATATTCAGAGAATAGTAATGTTGAGATCAGTGACATTATTAGCTCACACACTGTTGTGAGTGCAATTTTGTAGTTCTATTGAGTCTTATGGGAGATATTTCTTGACATATCTGCTTTGGCTCGAATTGTATACTCGCTGTTATGTAACGTTAATTAATAAAAAAAATAGCAGAAAATGTTATGTTTGGTCCCTTCTTTATTCTTCAGCCTCATGGTCACGACCTCACTCTGTGGTGGTCTCCTTCTTCTGGCCTTAGTTTTCTTTGTACCTTTGCCTTCTGTCTGGATCCTACCGTACCTCTATATACAACAATTATCACAATACCGTTGAATAAATGCAGGACATTTAATGTGAAAATATGTGTTAGTTTTATTTACTGGAGCTCACGGACTAGCCACGGGCAAAAATTACTCGCTGGACAAAAAGAGGTTTAGGTACATAATTACACACACAAAAAAAAACGCCGTAATGGAACTGGATCGTTTAAAGAGTTCATTTGCACTAGACGGAAATTAGTCTGTGGGACCTACCAGTAGCTTGTTTGGGGGCATGTTGGCGTCGCAGTAAGGTCCGTTAAGGTTACCGTCCACAGTGATGGACAGGGAGTCGTAGTTGCATTTATCTTTGTTCGGCTCGATCTGCACGGTACCGATGGTCAGTTGGATGAAGCTGAAAAATTGCAGAAACAACAAGTAGGTTTTGAACACATACATGTTTGTACCCATACAAACACACACACCCACACACACATTGGCACACACACACACACACACACACACACAACAACACACACACACACACACACACACACACGCACGCACGCACGCACGCACACACACACACACACACACACACACACACACACACACACACACACACACACACACACACACACACACAAACACACCATGCTTCACTGAGAAGCGAGGAGAAGCCGAATTCATTTACTAGACTGTAATACTAGAATTACTAGACTTGACGATGTGCACATGTATCTCTCAACTATTCTTCCATTGTGACCAGTACTTATCCAGCGGGTAAATATGTACAATAAATATTTCATTCATTCATATATGACTTCAGCCCAGGTAAGCCAACAGATGTGGCGAGTGGTGCCTACCTGCCAGGAGGTGCCCTGACGGTCCAGACGCATCTCTTCTTGTTGGGGTACTCTATAGGGAAACCCGGGGACGTGATGGTTCCAAATCCCCCATCAATGGTTCCCCCACACTCTGCAACAACAAGAAAGCCGAGATTTCAGGCTTCCAGGAAGTATTTTGGGTTCTTCTGAATGTATTGGAACTGTATGATGTAATGTCATGGCGTATTACACCACCTCCTGAATTTCTGAACCTAGCCTCGCTTATGCTGAGGTCACATTTCCGGGCTGTTTCGATTAACGAAAAATGATTTTTTTTAAATCAAGAATATAGGCAGATAGTTCCCATTATTTTTGCGCTTTGTTGTCTTTTATATCATACTTTTCGTTCCATATATAAGACTGCCCGGCCGGGCCCCGGTTTGGAAATGTGACCTCAGCATTACATGCACTTAATTCAATATGGCGCGTGCGCATGCTGGGTCACTAGCAATCAACTGTCACCAATCACCCACCTTGCAACCTAAGCTATTAAGGCAAGCAGACACACAACTCCACAACCCAGCCGCCCAAAACCGTACATGGAAGTAACAGATACAGCGTATGAAACCTTACGTTATTACATAATGACGATAAACTTCGTTACACAACAATGTAATAAGGAACAATAAACATACTATGAGATTAATCTACCTTACAAAGACTATGTTGTATGGGATGATAATGTTCTTTTACAACTATGGATGGAATTTATAACGTTCATGTTTTAGATACATATTATTAGTAAATTTGCTATTTCAATTCTTTTAGAACAAGAATTTCGAGATTTCATACCTCCATGAAATATGGGCTTAATATGTAAATGTAAATTTCCTCTTTAATTATGCAAATTACCTCCGCATTAACATGATATATGCATCGTGATGTATGTTAACTTTTGATTAACTTACAGATGTCCCAAGTATGACATTCCCATTATTCAACATTAAGAAATCATAGAAAATTTGCATAAATTATGCAAACTAGGTCATCATTTGCATAATTAGTATCTGTTGATGTTCTGCCTGCCATAGGTTACATACATTACATGTATGAAAGTAGTATAATGTAAAACACTGTAATCATAGAATTTCCTCATTAATTATGCAAATGAAGTCCTCATTTGCATAATTGGCATTTAATCATTTACATCTCTCTCTCAGCTACCTACACACCAAAAATTATGAAAATATGTTGTTCCTATCTGGACTTATTGGCTTTTAAACATTTCGCCAGAAAGTGCCCTGCAGTTCCAGAACAAGCTGCTAGGGGGACCAAACTCACACCACTTATTCCTGTAAGGAAAAGCAATCTGTCACCCAAACATCAAGACCATAGCATGTTCAGGACAAAAGATACAAAAACCGGAAGTTCTGCTGCAGTACCAAGGTCATCCACCAGGAGGCCCATATTTGACCTTGACGTTTGTCTTCCTAAGACTTACCAACATACCAAATATCATCATAATCCATAAAGGCGTTCTGAAGTTATGCTGACCACAAAGTTGCGGAAACACACACACACAGACAGACACACACACATACATACATACATACATACATACAGACAGACACACCAAAAACAATACCTCCATTTTTCATGGAGGTAATTAAACGTATCAAAATATTTAGGGCATATAATGAACAAGGCATACTAGTATTCGTCTTTAATCAGTTCTGGGCAATATGGGCAAATCTTCTGATCAACAGGTATTTTCTGGAATTTGAATATGTCTGTTTGGGTGATGAAACATGTACGTATCACTATCTTATCCTCGTCTTTTCAGGCTATTGTTACTCGTATACAACATTTATTCTCACCATTTGCGTCTCGTTTGGCGAGGTCAGCATCCTGTACCTCCACCCTGTAATGAAACATACAAACACGACACGTTATGGATCATTTAACCACTGTCCAGACGGCATCTTTCCACTGATGGCGATTACTGACCGACTAGATTTTTGTGACTCTTGATTTCATGATTGAAATAAGATTCTTGATGCAAAATTAAGATGTAAAAGACAAAAATACACAAAATGTAAAAGAAGGCATTGTCGTTCGTTGAGCGATCTGTTAACAAAATGTACCTGTCAACAGTTGTAAACAAACGACAACATGTAGAAGAAGCATCTTATGATAACGGTTATTGTTGCCTAAATCTAATGTAGACAATAAGTTTATAATATCAAATAGTAGTCAGAAATGAAGGAGGGGTACGCATATTCGGATTTCGTCGGGTCATTTGTGGCTGTTTCTGAATTTTGTTAACTTTAAAAAAAAAACAAGGTAAAGCGAATTCTCCTGTGAATCATTTCTAGTTGTTTCATCACAGTTAAAGAGCAAGCAGAAACGTAAATTATTCGGTCTTATTCAAGTAATGTTTCTAATGTAAGACCACGCCCTACCGTTGATAAGTTTACCATTGAAATCATGTTAGCGTCATGATGGTAGTACTGTACATACAGGTGTCTATCTGGGGACAAGGGCATGCACAGTACTGCTTGTTGTCCGTCTTAATCTTACACTTTTCCTGATAATTCGCTGTTGTTAGTATACTTGTTTGTTAGTGTCGATGTTTGTTTATATTTTACGTCACCACCAAAACAGTAGTAATTAAACAAATTGAGTATAAATCAATCAGTTCTATTGTAGTAAATATCTCAACCTTCCCCGTTTTTCACATTTTCGGGACGAGGAAATTTCGACCCAAATGTGTGGAATCATCATCCCATTGACTGACATATATGCGTGGCCTCAGGGATGAAATACAGGCGGACCACGTTCTTGAACATTTTGCCGTGTGTGTTAATGGCGCTCAAATTCGTCGTAGGCCGTCCTAGAATGTTCAAGCAGTCTGTGACAGATTAAACCACAGGCAAAGATCGGAGACAGACTTCTCCGTCAGAAGACAAGCTGAATTTTGAACGACACATCTACGATTGCCCCCAAAATGTCTTCTGTTTGCGATCGTGCGATATACGAGTACGTAACCGGGTTCTAGTAAAACCAGCACTGTATCTGTCTACGAAAGCCATGTAACGACAGTAAATTGAGGGCATTCTTGTGAGTCATAGTTGTGTAGCATTAAGTTGTTGTTGTTGTTTTTGAGACGGAAAACGCTGCCGTCGATTCTAATTGCGGTTGGTTCGGTCATGCTAAAAATCCTACGCCACAAAAAGTCACTGAGCAACCAGCCAGATATTTGGTCTCTCAGCGGTCGCAGCCTCTAGTGGAAAGGAGGTGTAACAACGATATAGTGTTCTGCTTACCTTTGGCAACAGGACAGCGCTGCAAATAGTAATATCCCTGCCACAGGCCTCCAGTCCATCTTGCTACTGCTCCCTGATTTCTCCACGTACGGGAATCGGGAGCTGATTAGTCTGAGAAAAAAAGATTACATGAATTAAACAAGAAAAAAAACGGTACAGTGTGCAGTAGTCACTGTGTCGGCTGGCTTGTCACAGCTTTCAATGTGTTTTTTTTTTGCTGATTTATTTCTAAAATAAATCTCTCTTTAAACCGTGAATGAATGCTCCAAAGATAGTATCATGTTAGATAGTGTATCACCAAGACTGTGGATTATTTGTCACTGATCAATCGATAGGCTAGGGGGCGCTGCAGATTGTCTGGCAATTCACAGTGAATAAAAAAACATCAGCGGCATCGCTTGTTCCACGCAAAAAACGTAGGTAGATGACGTCACAGCCTACGAACGATCCTACGCGCCCATTGGTCACGTATCTGTTCTCGCCAATGTTTGTATTTGAGAGTTGTCAGGACACACTCTGAAGCCCTTTGATATAAAATGGAGCCCATCACCCCTCCCCTCAATAAAATGTCCCCATATTTTACGCCACAGGGCGCAGTAACCACACCCGTGCGAGGGCGGATGAATACTAGTATCATTAAAACATAGAGCTGTTTGTCCCTGCTTCTGGTACGTGTACACGTGGAGGTTTGCAATGGCTTGACAGAATTTCACATCTTCTAAGAAGTGCAGTGATAGATAGAGCTTGAAAGTTTCTTGGAAAAAAAGTAATGGCGGCTTTGGTTGAGCATTTCATCCACCAACCACGCACTGTCTTATCGAGATCGGTTATCCAATAACAGTCCAGAAAATATCAAAGCGTTTCGTCGGGTAGAACCAATGTTTTCACTTTCCACTACACGGCGGCCCGGATTTGTGTTGACCTTGGACCTTTTATAATCGGAATGTGCGCACAATAAAAGTATCATTTAAAAGACAACAATTAATAAACCACACAAAAATTCTATATCTTTAAAATTCGTTGAGCGACCAGTGGAATATTTTGTCGCTCAGCGGTCGCAGCCGCTAGTGGAAAGACTATGTAGTAAAATAGCAGTCTTCTTTTCGCCATTTTTGTTGTACGAGCCACGTTTGATACTGCTGTATAACGTTATATGTTATGTCCGTAATGTACATTCTAACGAGGGTGATATACTGACATATTGACGTCCAGTCCATTTAGTTCTAATATTTCAAAACAGGAATATTGACGAGTGTTTACAGGATGGGTGGGTTGTGACACGTTGTCGTGAATATTCAAACGTTAACAGCGTGTTTCCAGACTAATTTTGTGTTTCTGGGAATTATTCACGTTTTCCGTGTGCGTCACTGTACGCCTACATAACAAGGCACAGGAACCCTCTACATACAGCAAGAGAAAGGAAAATGTACGTGTTTACTGTATGTGGTTTCCTGCTCCTACAGCATACTTTGTGGTAAGTATCTGCTTCCTAATCTATAGCAAGTACTTAACGGAATACAAAATAGATCAAGAAACTGAAGAGTCAGACGTCTGAGATAAGGTCCACTATGTTTCACCAGTGACTAAAAGTGAGGGAGACTCATTCTCGCTCACTGACGAAAGACTCTTCAGAGAATGGTTACTTCCAATTACCCTATTTTGTATCGATATATCACGTAATGTTCTACCTGGATGTCTAAAGTTTATTGCCGTAGAAAGTACTGTAATTTTCCACAAGTTAAATGAAAGCTGTTGAAAATGCCAACTGACGCGAACCATATATGTATATTGCTGATTGATACATACATGTTTCGAAAATCATTTTTCTACGCATCTTTAAGTCTATATTTTGTTAACGTGATGTTGGTACATGACATGTGATGATATATAAATTTGCTGAAGTTGCACTTGATTTACAGACAGGTCTGGGAGTATACAATAATCGATGGTTTAGGACGTATGTATACAATGCGTCTTTTCTTTAGAATGGCTGTTCCTTATACTACCGATGGTACTTGGAAAAGTTTTTCAAGGATGCACTGCCAGGGGTATAAATGTATGTGAACCTGGCGTAAAACATCACCAAATGTGATATGATGTTACTTCATGTGAATATGTGACAGGGAGAATATTTGGAGACGTGAATCGTGAAATGGTCACCATGACTAAGCGGACGCCATTTTGCCAAAATACCCTTTTTACTCACTGACTATTTCTTCGATTCCAGTTAAAACCCATCCACGATTTACACATCATTAGAATTCACAAAAAGTCTTTCCCATAGTTATAAAAAAAATGAAAAAAAAACACCTTTCCCATATTTCCTAGTCACCTTACTTTTTTTCCAGATTTTTCCCATTCAATTCACACGAAGAGCACTCTCATACACTTACAGTGAAAAATGACCTGGTGTAGCAGATATTTTTAGGGTGCAAACCGTGCAATACTACTGTTTCTACAGGTTTGCCATGACTGAAGCTGCCGGTCCTGCGAACCTCACCCGGGCGTCACGGATCAAACGGGCGCCTCTTTATAGTAAGTCTCTCACACGCCTTTTCAAAATGGTGGACATGTTCTAGTCACCAGCCAACTCAACCATGAACTGTGTGAGTTGGCCTATGAGTTAACCGCCATAGAATTACAATTTGCAACCAATGGACAAATCTACATGTACGTACGAGTATCTGCCAAAAACTGACCCGGCCCTCTGATGAAATATTTTCCCTCTTTTGGCCAATTTCTATATTAGGCCAGTCCGCCAAAAGGTCTGGACGAGATCTAGATTTTATGTGTTAGTGTCACCTGCTGGAAAGACTAGTTGTGTAGTTTAATATAATGTGTTTCGTGGCTTTTTGTAAGTAGCAAACAAAAGCAGATGAAGATCAAAACGGCTCTTGCTCGACAATACATGCAGCTGAATGATTGACACAGTCCTTGACCCCGCCGATCAAAACACGGCACCCTAAAATTAACCATTAAGCATTGCGGTAAACATACAGGTTAAAGGTTAATTTATGCACGGTCTCACCCACTAGGCTGTGGAGGAGCGCTCCTGGCGGGTTGGGGGAATATCACATCACCTGACTTCCCGATGGAGTACCCACAACACGCACGGTGCCACTGGACTGTCGAACCACGCGATCTCAGCAGGTAGTTAACCTTTTTAACTAGAATTTGCTCAATGCAAGGGAACAAAAACCTTTTGGGCACTGGACTAAGTTGTTGGGGGGGGGGGCATATGTGACTATGCTAGAAGATGGGTTTTGAAGGCTTGAAGGTTGTATTCAGGAGGGAAGCCCTGGTCAGGAAGAGTGGTCTATGATTTTGGAATTACATGTAGAGATTGGCACTTGGACAGTGTTATGATGTGAGCTAGAAGAGAACCGGATAGTATACCGGAAAACCTACTTGTGTGGATATAACCGTTACACGCTGTCAGTTACTTACTTGACGTTCTATTCCAGGGCCATTCTTCTCTCCTTCGAGTCCTTTGATGTCGAGTCGGACCGGGTGTGTTCCTACGACTCCCTGTTCGTCATCCGGGACAAGGCGGAAAACAGTACCTACTGCAATGGCAACGAACCTCCGCCAGAGGGCCTCGTGGGGCGACACTTCGACCTTACGTTCCGATCAGACGGCTACCAGCAGCACAACAAAGGGTTCTTGATCTCCTACAGCCCTGTGGACAACCTCGACTCAACCACTGTTTCAACAGGTACCATGTTCTCTTTATTACAGCCATCAAAGTCCATCCTAATTTTTCCACGGTAACAGACAAAAAAACTGCTCACAGAACCGACACATTGAAAAAAGAAGTGTGATCTTTCGTCACCGACTGTTTCACATAAAGTGGTCAAACCCAACAAGCTTAAGTCAGAATCTAGAGTCAGTATTTTGTTGTGTTGCAATATTATGTTGCTCGTCCTTGTTTTTTTTCCACGTTACTTGACATTAGCCTATGGACAAGAATTTGCAATAAATTCATTATCTATTATTATTCAAAGCACTTTGGTGGGAGTTAAGTATAAGATCCTTGACTTGACCTGCCTTATTCGGGGAGTATTGATATCATTGTACAAGTATACCAAATGTGGATATTCTACATTTATTTTCTTCAAATACAATGCACAGGGAGGTGGGGCATACTATGAGGCTGATGGCATTACTGATACTGTACTTGGAATTAATCCACAACTTATATGTTTCTTTTATCAGTTGCACTCGGCAAGACTTGGGCCCAGAGACCTACAGAAGTACTGAAAGGTACAACAGACGAGCCGCCTACAACTGCACGCCTGATAGGGAGCATGTTCACGGTCACAAACAAAGGGACGTACACGGACAGAAACATCTACACACGTAACGATAGCAACGTACCTAACACAACCGTACCTTTTACTACTCAACAGCTGCTGTACACCACTAGAACACCCGTGCTATATAACACAACCTCCCCGGTGTTCCCAACACCAACACACTGGCCTAAACACCACACAAACAACACGCTTTCAGTAACACATTATACACACCACGCGGTCCATGGCCAGTCTACCCCATACATACAGAATGTATCTACATGGATAACCGACGCACCAACAGTCGCCTCTGGAGTATCTACAGACAGGCCCGGCAACCCTGAGTTAAGTACCGTGCCATCACGGATGTTCACCGCAAAAGAAACCATCGTCGGCGGTATCGTCATCGGACTCGTGCCGCTGTCCTGCGCCGTGGTCCTCCTGGCGCTCTACCTGCGGAGAACGAGGGAGAGGGACTCGGCGGCCGCCATCATCCAAGCCATCACCTTCATGGACGAGACGATCATTAAGATGGAGGAGTCGGTGGCGTCGGAGGAGGCGGAGAAGGATGACGTCCAGCCGCCGGATTCAACTGGTGAACTGAGAGGTCACACCTGCCCGGGAGGGGGAGATAACACACCTGATGACATGGCGAAGAGCGTGGATACTCAGCCAAAGCCATGCCAAGATCATGCCAGCAATGGAGAGGCTTCGTCACCTGCAGTGTCAGAGACCCAGCTGATTACCAAAGACGCCGTTGTACAATCAGCCCACACCGCAGCGACCTGTAGCGATGAATGGATGTCGTACCACCCAATCAGTAACAAGATGAAGATCAATGTCAAGCACGAAAAGGTCAACAACAGGTCATCACTGGCGGGAAACGACCGACCAGACGAGACGGAACGCGAGCGCATCCAAACGAACGGGCAGGCAGCGAGTCCAAACGACCAACATAGACCAGAAGGAGACCGCGCAGCTGTAAGCCCTACACCACGGGAAGAGTTAGGAGGAACAACACGGGATAAGGCCAAAACGTCGAGAGGGGCGGGCCATAGAAGTACTGGGACCCAGACGGACCACCCTGGTTTGACCGCACATGAATGCGTCGACACTCTATTCATTGAAAACGGGACGACAATGCCTAACAGTACTAGTACCACCGTGCCTCACTGCAGTCTTACAGGAAACGCTTTGGCACTGGACAGAAGATGTCATCATGGAAATGAAGGATCTCTCGTGTTGCAAGAACACGCCTTTTCCACTTTAGAGCAGGTGAAGGAGATGTCTCGGATGTTTAAGGATGATGAGGAGGACGAACTGTGTCGGTGTAGCAGCCTCCCAAGACCCATGCTGCATTCTCAGCCGCCAGGAAAACTATCAACTGATAAGCTGGGCATGTTTGACTCATCACTTGGACGGAGCAACAGCTCTAGTTCGAGCGACACTAGCCTGAACTGCCTCTCGTTCGAAGATGGAAGCAAGTTATGCAGGGAATGGTCCTTCTCCACCATACCTCTCACATCCTGCAAGGGGGCTTGCGGCGGCCATAACAAATGCCGCGTATCTAACTCGGAAGGGTTATATGGCACGCCCAGACGACTGAGTACAAGAGGCTACCCTGATGGGAAAGAAGATGTACTCAGCAAAAAGCTGGATCCTCCCCTTCCAGCTAAAGTCTACCAAAGGAATGTGTACACAAAGACAACCGTGTCCGATAAAGTCAGCCTTCCAAACGGAGATATAGAGGAACACGTGACGGTTTCCAGCGAAGAAGACTACACATCACTGACAAGTCACGACAGCGTCGAAGAAGACGTGTCCATATCTATCCACCATAAGACTACAGAAATCGTCAAGCTATTTGACGGCGGCCGTGGTAGCCCGGAAGTCACTGAGCTCGTCGATAGATACAGGACATTTGATGAAAAGTCGAGGTCAACCATCGAGAGACAGACGACAACAGAAAAACGAAGTTTCCCTACCAGTCCCAAACAGGGTTGTTCAAAAGCAACTGGACACCAATCAGAACACACATCCGCAACTCTGGACCAATCAGAACACGCATCCATCACGCAGACTCTCACACAGGACACCGGGGTGACACAGACCCCAGAATGCAAAAACACGACTGGTGATTCGCCCCATGCGGAGACATCTAAGGTTGTCAAAAAAGTCGTGAAGTTCAAATTTCCTCCTTCAAGAGAACAGCTTCTGGAACAAAAAAGCCGCTTACGGAAAGTAGTTGTCCCTGAGAAAGGTCATAAAAAGTCAAACTGATTTAAGAAAAAATTCAATGTTCTTTACATTTCACAAACACACACACATACACATACACACACACACACACACACACACACACACACACACACACACACACACACACACACAGACACACACACACACACACACACACACATACATACATACAGAGACACATATAGACACAAAAACACAATCTTTCAAATTTTTTTAAAGACATCTGATGTTGTTGAGATCTTAGTTTGAAAGTTCTCCTTGTGATTTTTGACAATTGAATGTTCTGTGGTATACTAAGTATTTTGACCTGATTTGGTGTGGTAGCTTTATATCTGCTTTTACCCTTAAAACGTAGCACCTTCTAGTACTTAATGTATTCGATGTGATCAATGAATGATAATGTGAAGGCGGGCGATGTCCTAGATTGATTGTGCACGAAGAGCAATGGTAAATATAGGAGCAAAATTTATCTTCTCTTTAATCACATTGCAATGACATTATTAGTTCCTTTGACAGGTTTCAACTTGCACTGTTACATAAAGGCATATAACAATTGCGTTTGTTTTACTTGAAGAAAAAAAAAAGCAAGTACACGGAAGGTTGGATCACTGGTTTTTATTTGCTTGTACTAAACACAATATTCTGACATTGTACACCGATTATTGATCATAGCTTCAACGCAGGGTGCAGAGATTGTGAATATTTGTACATGCCCAAAGAATAAAAGTACCGAAATCTCCAAACTAGTCATAGCAGCATCTTTGATAAAATAATTATCTGACTGGAGTGAAACACTTCCTTTTTATTCCTTTCCTGATCTAACGGTAAATTTGACGTCCCCACCTTCTGTCTGCCCTACCCCTCTCTTTGCGGGCCAGATCAAGTCCTATCAAGTAACTCCGTCACAATATATATAGTGTAGATTATGTCATGATTATCATCAGAGGCGAATGCTAATGTTGGTGAATTGCATTATGGAACAATTAAACTGTTCTTCAACTAAAAAATGGATGTTACTCCTCTTCAGTTTTCTGACCCAATCAGATGGCCCACGTGCATAAAGTCGAAAACTCTGGTGAGTCCATTGTTCAGTTGGAGAACAGATTAATTTGTCCCATGATCTTCATCCACTTTGTTTCCTATTGCACACTAGTGCCGCACTAGTTCTTCCTACTTCCACAACAGACTAGCAGTGATGTCCCTATCATGGGACGCTACAAAACTATTCGTCGATGGGCACATATGCACACCAGTGTCTTTGACTTTGCCTCGCATGTTTGTGTTTGATATCATTCATATATCAACAAATTTCAAGACACCTGTTCATTTCAAAACCTCCAGAAACCCATTCCTACAAGTATGCATTGTTACCGTTTGCTGATTCGTGTGCAAAAGCCGAGAATTAACATGACTTCACGCGGCCCGGCTGTGTGCTCGCTAGTCGCCTACGCGCGCAGACATTCATGATTTAATCGCTTGCCATGTTTGGGCGGTTGCTATGGAAATAATGCATCATTAGACAAATGCCAGATGTGCACATACAAAAATACATTACGTTATATCATATCATACAGACTATTGTTTAGATATTTTCAAGGTTTAACGTGTCATGGGAAACAAAATGAGCCAGAGGCTATGGCTCACTATGGGCTCCACGAATTTCTCGTCGGATTTTGGTTTGAAACAATATGGCGGAGCGCTAGGATGGCTGGCAGTAAATCACTCGATTTGGTTCTGTCTAAAACTGACAGTTATGAAACCATATATAACCAGAAATTAGATCATTAAAAACAGTTGCTTTATGGGTGACCTTTAGATTG
>NW_017804065.1:1106022-1109221 GCF_001625305.1 Branchiostoma belcheri
TGTTTGTACCCATACAAACACACACACCCCCACACACACACACACACACACACACACACACACACACACACACACACACACACACACACACACACACACACAAACACACCATGCTTCACTGAGAAGCGAGGAGAAGCCGAATTCATTTACTAGACTGTAATACTAGAATTACTAGACTTGACGATGTGCACATGTATCTGTCAACTATTCTTCCATTGTGACCAGTACTTATCCAGCGGGTAAATATGTACAATAAATATTTCATTCATTCATATATGACTTCTGCCCAGGTAAGCCAACAGATGTGTTGAGTGGTGCCTACCTGCCGGCAGGTGCCCTGACGGTCCAGACGCATCTCTTCTTGTTGGGATACTCTATAGGGAAACCCGGGGACGTGATGGTTCCAAATCCCCCATCAATGGTTCCCCCACACTCTGCAACAACAAGAAAGCCGAGATTTCAGGTTTCCGAGAAGTATTCTGGGTTCTTCTGAATGTATTGGAACTGTATGATGTAATGTCATGGTGTATTACACCACCTCCTGAATTTCTGAACCTAGCCTCGCTTATGCTGAGGTCACATTTCCGGGCTGTTTCGATTAACGAAAAATGATTTTTTTAAATCAAGAATATAGTCAGATAGTTCCCATTATTTTTGCGCTTTGTTGTCTTTTATATCATACTTTTCGTTCCATAAGACTGCCCGGCCGGGCCCCGGTTTGGAAATGTGACCTCAGCATTACATGTACTTAATTCAATATGGCGCGTGCGCATGCTGGGTCCCTAGCAATCAACGTTAAGTGTCAGCAACCACCCATGCCCACATTGCAACCTAAGCTATTAAGACAAGCAGAGACACAACTCCACAACCCAGCCGCCCAAAGCCGTACATGGAAGTAACAAATACAGCGTATGAAACCTTACGTTATTACATAATGACGATAAACTTCGTTACACAACAATGTAACAAGAAACAATAACCATACTATGGGATTAATCTACCTTACAAAGACTATGTTGTATGGGATGAGAATGTGCTTTTACAATTATCAATGAAATTTATAACGTTCATGTTTTAGATACATATTATTAGTAAATTTGCTATTTCAATTCTTTTAGAATTAAACGTATCAAAATATTTAGGGCATATAATGAAAAAGGCATATTCGTCTTTAATCTGTTTAATCGACACTAGTTATGGATAACGATTCTGATTTGTTTATATCCATCTTTGTGTGTATCTGTATCTTTGATTTTATTGTATTTTGTTCTGGGCCCTATTGAAAATCAATTTGGCAAAATTGAACTAGGCCACCCAGGTGTCAGAAGATTAAATAAATATATAAATAAATAAAAAAAATCAGTTCTGGGCAATATGGGCAAATCCTCTGATCAACAGGTATTCTCTGAAATTTGAATATGTCTGTTTGGGTGATGAAACATGTACGTATCACTATTTTATCCTCGTCTTGTCAGGCTATTGTAGTAAAGTTACTCGTATACAACACTTATTCTCACCATTTGCGTCTCGTTTGGCGAGGTCAGCATGCTGTACCTCCACCCTGTAATGAAACATACAAACACGACACGTTACGGATTATTTAACCACTGTCCAGACGGCATCTTTCCACTGGTGGCGATTACTGGCCGACTGGATTTCTGTGACTCTTCATTTTATGTTTGAAATGATATACGTGATGCAAAATTAAGATTTAAAAGACAACAAAATACACAAAATGTAAAAGAAGGCATTGTCGTTCGTTGAGCGATCTGTTAACAAAATGTACCTGTCAACAGTTGTAAACAAATGGCAACATGTAGAAGAAGCATCTTATGATAACGGTTATTGTTGCCTAAATCTAATGTAGACAATAAGTTTATAATATCGAATAGTAGTCAGAAATGAAGGAGGGGTACGCATATTCGGATTTCGTCGGGTCATTTGTGGCTGTTTCTGAATTTTGTTAACTTAAAAAAAAACAAGGTAAAGCGAATTCTCCTGTGAATCATTTCTAGTTGTTTCATCACAGTTAAAGAGCAAGCAGAAACGTAAATTATTCGGTCTTATTCAAGTAATGTTTCTAATGTAAGACCACGCCCTACCGTTGATAAGTTTACCATTGAAATCATGTTAGCGTCATGATGGTAGTACTGTACATATCTGTTGGATACCAGGGACAAGGGCATGCACAGTACTGCTTGTTGCCCGACGTCTTAATCTTACACTTTTCCTGATAATTCGCTGTTGTTTGTATACTTGTTTGTTAGTGTCGACGTTTGTTTATATTTTACGTCACCACCAAAACAGTAGTACTTAAACAAATTGAGTATAAATCAATCAATTCTATTGCAGTAAATATCTCAACCTTCCCCGTTTTTCACAATTTCGGGACGAGGAAATTTCGACCCAAATGTGTGGAATCATCATCCCATTGACTGAAATATATGCGTGGCCTCAGGGATGAAATACAGGCGGACCACGTTCTTGAACATTCTGCCGTGTGTGTTAATGGTACTCAAATTCGTCGTAGGCCGTCCTAGAATGTTCAAGCAGTCTGTGACAGATTCAACCACAGGCAAAGATCTGAGACAGACTTTTCCGTCAGAAGACAAGCTGAATTTTGTACGACACATCTACGATTGCCCCCAAAATGCCTTCTGTTTGTGATCGTGCGATATACGAGTACGTAACCGGGTTCTACTCGTAGTAAAACCAGCACTGTATCTGTCTACGGAAGCCTTGTAACGACAGTAAATTGAGGGCATTCTTGTGAGTCATAGTTGTGTAGCATTAAGTTGTTGTTGTTGTTTTTGAGACGGAAAACGCTGCCGTCGATTCTAATTGCCGGTTGGTTCGGTCATGCTAAAAATCCTACGCCACAAAAAGTCACTGAGCAACCAGCCAGATATTTGGTCTCTCAGCGGTCGCACCCTCTAGTGGAAAGGAGGTGTAACAACGTTAAAGTGTTCTGCTTACCTTTGGCAACAGGACAGCGTTGCAAATAGTAATATCCCTGCCACAGGCCTCCAGTCCATCTTGCTACTGCTCCCTGATTTCTCCACGTACGGGAATCGGGAGCTGATTAGTCTGAGAAAAAAAAGATTACATGAATTAAACAATAAAAAACGGTACAGTGTGCAGTAGTCACTGTGTCGGCTGGCTTGTCACAGCTTTCAATTTTTTTTTTGCTGATTTATTT
>NW_017804065.1:1109241-1127674 GCF_001625305.1 Branchiostoma belcheri
GTTCGAAAGCCAGGAGTGACACGGGCATCCACGACTCTAGACCAATCAGAAACACATCCACAACTCTTGACCAATCAGAACATACATCCACAACTGGAGACCAATCAGGACACACATCCACAACACTTGACCAATCAGAACATACATCCACAACTTTAGACCAATCAGGACACACACCCGCAACTCTGGACCAATCAGAACACGCATCCATCACGCAGACTCTCACACAGGACACCGGGGTGACACAGACCCCACAATACAAACACACGACTGGTGACTCGCCCCATGCGGAGACATCTAAGGTTGTCAAAAAAGTCGTGAAATTCAAATTTCCTCCTTCAAGAGAACAGCTTCTGGAACAGAAGAGCCGCTTACGGAAAGTAGTTGTCCCTGAGAAAGGTCATAAAAAGTCAAACTGATTTTTAAAAAAAATTCATTGTTCTTTACATTTTATAAACACACACACACACACACACACACACACACACACACACACACACACACACACACACACACACACACACACACACACACACACACACAGTCATACACACAAACATACACAGACACGCACTCACACTCGCACACACGCACACACACGCACACACACACACACACACACAGTCATACACACAAACATACACAGACACGCACTCACACTCGCACGCACACACACACACACACAAAAACACAATCTTTCACATTTTTTAAAGACATCTGGTGTTCTTGAGATTTTAGTTTGAAAGTTCTCCTTGTGATTTTTGACAATTGAAAGTTCTGTGGTATACTACATGTAAATATTTGACCGTGATATCCATTTTGGTGTGGTACGAGTAGCTTTATATGTGCCTTTACCCTTAAAACGTAGCACCTTCTAGTACTTAATGTATTCGATGTGATCAATGAATGATGAAATTTATCTTCTCTTTAATCACATTGATTGCAATGACATTATTAGTTCCTTTGAGAGGTTCAACTTGCACTGTTACATAAAGACATATAACAATTGCTTTTGTTTTACTTTTACTTTTAGAAAAAAAAGCAAGTACGTACACGGAAGGTTGGATCACTGGTTTTTATTTGCTTGTACTAAACACAATGTTCTGACATTGTACACCGATTATTGATCATAGCTTCAACGCAGGGTGCAGAGATTGTGAATACTTGTACATGCCCAAAGAATAAAAGTACTGAAATCTCCAAACTAGGCATAGCAGCATCTTTGATAAAATAATTATCTGACTGGAGTGAAACACTTCCTTTCTATTCCTTTCCTGATCTAACGGTAAATCCCTCTCTCCCTCAGATCATGATCAAGTCCTTACAAGTCGTAACTCCGTCACAATCTATATAGTGTAGATTATGTCATGATTCTCATCAGAGGCGAATGCTAATGTTGGTGAATTGCATTATGGAACAATTAAACTGTTCGTCAACTAAAATGCATGTTGAACACACGTTTTCTGACCCAATCAGATGGCCCACGTGCATAAAGTCGAAAACTCTGGTGAGTCCATTGTTTAGTTGGAGAACAGATTAATTTGTCCCATGATCTTCATCCACTTTGTTTCCTATTGCACACTAGTGCCGCACTAGTCCTTCCTACTTCCACAACAGACTAGCAGTGATGTCCCTATCATGGGACGCTACAAAACTATTCGTCGATGGGCACATATGCACACCAGTGTCTTTGACTTTGCCTCGCATATGTTTGTGTTTGATATCATTCATATACATTCGTTACATTCTAGAGTTTGTTTACAATTGAAAACCTGACAAAATAGATTGTCAATTTGGTATAAAACGTGGTAGGAACTTTTTCATTTGGTTCTTGGGTCTGTACATGTATTGCACTCTTGTAGTATATTCAACTTTAGACATGTGTTTTGGGGTATATAAAGGCAATGTTGAAATGAAGTGTCCCAGTAGCATCGAAACTGTAGACTGGTGGGTAGACCGGAACGGCATATCTGTACATATACATAATATTATGTGCTATCTAAAGAACGTCGAGACTAGAAAGCCTATTTCTATTGACTAAAAAAACAATACGTTATACCTCTTCTTTTCCACTAGAGGCTTAAATCACTGAGTGACAA
Organism: Branchiostoma belcheri; assembly: GCF_001625305.1. Taxonomy (NCBI): domain Eukaryota; kingdom Metazoa; phylum Chordata; class Leptocardii; order Amphioxiformes; family Branchiostomatidae; genus Branchiostoma; species Branchiostoma belcheri. The sequence continues at coordinate 1,111,341 of NW_017804065.1, forward strand.
AATATTTGTCATACTAGTATTCATCAACGATTTCCATAGACAAAGAACGATTTTTTAAATAATTGTCTGTGTTCTGCTGCTTTTGAATCAGAACTTTTATATCGTAGATCGCGTTCCAATTCTGAAATCATTGTCGCACAAACTTCCAGCTTGGGTCGTTCAGCGATCGCCGCTTACAGCGGAAAGAGGCCTTACAGTTTATTGCACACAAGTACGGGAATATTAACACCCAGTGGACAGATCATTACGAAGCGTTTGACCACTCGACTGACCCACCAATCTTCAGCTTCCAAGTTACAGATGCAGCAGCATAGCTATACTTGATACACACATTTACGTTATTCTGAATACTATATGCATATACATATACATGTAGACTGACATCATAACAATATCTACTTCAAATACATATAGAGTCAAACCTGTACAAGTGACCACCTCTACATAAGGACCGCCTGGCTAATGTGTCCATTTTTTATGGTTCCCTAAATACTACATGTAGTACCTTTTTCCATTGCCACAGACATTACGATTCCTGTCTATAGCGACCACCTGTCCACATAGACCAGATTTTATCGGTTCCCTGAGTGGTCTTCCTGGGCAGTTTTGACTGCATACCAAAACGTACCAAACTGATATATAATAAGGACAAGACCAATATTTTGATGTAAGTCAATGTGAACAAAGTTACACTTGCATTAGAGTATGTTAATATATAATTTTATATATATCAAACACGTAGATATCTGAAACATCAATTAAGTGCTATGTCGAAAAAAAATCAGGTATCACGACCCAACATCAAGTCTAACGTACAGCGTACGCTTTTCATGTTCTCGTGTCTTGACGTACAAAAGTCTTATCATCAAATACAGTGCTTTAAACGTTTAACCTATCAAATGTGCCTCCAGTCCATATGAAAACAGTATCAATGTTTTCAATGAATTAATCAACTGATACATCACGGAACCACCAACGAGTCACGCACTGAATAGCACGTGAAAATACGTACGGATATACAAGCAAACAAACACACCGAATACAAAACCTCCGTACACATTTTAGCATCAAGATTCAACATCCATCAACACTTTTCCTGAGTTCCAGTTCTCGCAATCAAGTCTCGTAGTTATCGTGGCTGAGATACTCATATTTCTACTGGTCTGGTCTGTCCACGTTTGATGCCTAGTCTATATAACGTTTTTTTCATATACATCGTGGCCTACAAAAAATTCCTTCTTGAAGACTTTCAAGAATCCTTAACGCAGTGAATCTGAATCTAGATTTGTTCTCCGAAGACCCATTAGTTCCTCCCAAGACAAACTCGCCATCAAAAATGCTGAAAATGACGTTTTAAACTCTCCTATCCTATCCACCCTCCCTGAACTGTACACAGTCACACATAACGGTCTCCTCGCAAGCAATAATGAAACTCCGATCCACTGGCGATTTTCAGAAGCAGATACTTTGACGTTTTAACTAATCCCAAACCAAGAACCCATACATATGATATGACATTGCACTTTCCCAATGAGCCTGTTACTCGCAATAAATGTACATTTAGGTCGGTACAAAAGTACGTAGAAAGTGTTATATTTGCATGATCCAAACGGAGAAATCTCGTTTTGGAAATCGTAAACGATGTGACGAGGGATGATATAGACTAACGTCATGAAAGTCGGTCTTTGATCTGATTGAGGCCGAGCCTATAGCGGGAGACCGAGAGTCCTGGAGAGCAGGAATGGTGGTTCATGTTCGTATGGATCAGTGTTTTGCCTGTGAACTAGCCAATGGCTACGCATTTCCAAGAAGTGACCGGCAAGAACCTACCGAACAACTACAGATCTTCATTCGTCACCTGTACATCAGGATATGCGTCCAAATTCAGTCAAGGAGTTGGCTTCAGTTCGGTACAGGGTGCGACTGTCAAAGGCTGTGTCGCCTTGCTAATGCTACACATTCACTGATTTGGGCCCTGTCACATACATTGTACGGTCGCAAACTGAAGGCATTCTTGAGATAGTTGTGCACGTGTCCGGGAAAATTCTTCTGTCTTGCTGAAGAAAAGGCTGTCTTTAATAGAGTCTTCTCGGTGATTGTGTCTGTTCCAGCCTGCTTAAAAATTCTACGGCATCAAATACCGTGTGTGGCAGTGATGTAGCTAGACACTTATCAAGCTAGACACTTATCAATCTATCCGGAACTCTCAACAATGTAATCTGACCCACAATGAAAAAATGTTCATGATATATTCCCGCTCCCCGAAGTGCTTCGTGAGTTGTCAAACGAATAGATGCTGCCGATGACCTCTGAACTTGTTGCGGTGACGATGTTACACACGCCTGTGGGTCTGGGCAGCCTGGCGGGGCTCTTCTCACACGAGCTGCAGCACGGCGACACTGACGGCGTGACGTTCATGGTCCCTTGAGGAGGCAGGGGGATGATGTTTGGACTCCCTGTGATGTTTATTACTGGAACGGTAGGCGGCGCTGTGGCTACATCCTGGACTTCAGTCTCAATTGTCACCTGGGTGGCTGCAGAATCTTCCGGGACGTTTGATCTGGACTGCGATGTCCGCCTGGGTTGCTTGGGCCGCTTCTTTCTTCTCGTCTTCTTTTTGGCCCCGGGCTTTCTTCTGGCAAAAACCTCGTCATCAGTGAAGGCAAATACTTTTGTAGGCGATGAGGGTGATTTTGGCAGACCGGCGTTAATGTTGGCCAGGCTGTAGTAGCGGTGGGGAGACGGGGGCGGTATGTCGGAGGAGTTGCTGTCGCGAATGTCCAGAGCGCTTCTCCACTTCTCGTCACACTCGTCGCTCCTGGACCCGATGGTTGGGAGAAGAGCTCTGGTAGGAGACATCTCGACGCCGCTGGTGTCGGTGGAGATGCGGGTGTTGCGGCGGGTGGTGAGCCGGCGGGGTTTGGGCAGGTCGGCGATGGCGGTGCCCGAGTCCCACAGCACGAACTCCACGTTATTACTGTGGGCTTCGATAGAAGACGATCTCGGAGAGTTGACTCTACTGGCTGATTCATCAACGCTGCAACTAGATAACAAAACGGTACGACTTGTTTAAGAGGAAGATTAGAAGAAGCCTAATTCACGTAAGCAACGGGTCATTCCGACTTGAGAAGGGTCAGGGGATTGAGTGAAAGCTTTTTAAGACTTGGTACTTTTGTTATAGCGTTTCAAAAATCTTCATAACGTCCTCAACGCAACACAAATGAACTTTCATTCTGTTGAAAACTTTTTTTATCCTGACAAAATTTGGATTAGCAACAATATTTCACCATACCTTACCAAGATTGTGCCGACTATCACATCGTCCGCACGGTTATAGAGTTATACCAAGTCTTCATGAAGATTTAAAGAGATGCTGAAAAAAATCACCTGGGATACCTGTCATAATCTGATGTAGATTCTCCCTGGTAGTACTCCTGGTCGTAGTCTACGTTGAGATCCAGGTAGGGATGGACGTCCCCCAGGATCGCCTCTAGTCTCTCCCGGATCTCCGTGAAGGTAGGGCGTCTCTGGGGCTTATCCTGCCAGCAGTCCAACATGATGTCATAGCTGTGGGTGGGAGGGAACAGAGCGGGATTACCTTGGTGTCAGCTGGACCATCCTGATATTGGTACATAGACGCAAGCAATGGGCGAGTAGCACCTTTCCACTAGAGGCTGCAACCGCTGGCCGATCGCTGAGCGACCAAACATTTGACAGATCGGTCAGGTTACTAAAACAGCATCTCTTCTCCCAAAATCAGAAATATCAGTGCTTGAGACAAGCTCGTTGACAGAGTTGATGTTAATAACACACACTCACATTTCCTGCCTGCAGTTCTCAGGCTTCTCCATACGGTATCCCGCCTTCAGGTATCTGAACAGCTCCTTGCCCGATAGACCCGGATAAGGGGATCCTCCTGGAAGCCGGAGTAAAAAGAGGAATCATATGTACATGTAGTTCTATTATCAGAACGGCAAGCATCTGTTCATGATAACGGTATTGACAGAATGAACTGTGCAATGATCTATGTAACATGAGATGCTCTTCTGTTTGTGACGTCTATTTGTGGCCATTATTGATTATTCTCAGACACAGAATGTATGACTACTTTATCATTTGACAATCTTACAGGGTAAAATGTGGCAACAAAACTAAGCAATATCATCGAGAACGATGTATGAATTACGTAGTTTTACCTAGGGTGACGATTTCCCACAGGACCACTCCGAAGGACCACCTGGGATAGAAATAATGGTGATAAGTTAGTGGAACACAGACTCTATGCTTCTAACACAGGTAAAGGAAAATGTCATGCAAATGTACATAGAGAATTCGGAAATGTTGCAATGTCTGTCAATCACCATGACGACGTTGTTCTTTATTCAATACTCACACGTCACTCTGGGTGGTATACACTTGGTCAAAGATAGCTTCAGGCGACATCCATCTCACCGGAAGCTTACCCCCCGTCAACTTCCGGTACTCGCTGTTCTCGTAGATGTCTCGCGTGAGTCCGAAGTCCGAGATCTTCACCACTTTGTTTTCGCATACCAAGACGTTACGCGCGGCCAGATCTCTGTGGACGAACTTCTTTGAAGCGAGGTATTCCTGTAGTAACATTATATGTAGATAAGACCGTTATCACCAAGATCATGCATAGAAAAAATAGTAACAAAAAGATTTTCACACCTCCGGAAAGTATTGGTTTGTTCATCATGGATTTTCTACTGTCACTTCCTACCAGTCTGCGAGGAGACCATTTTGATCTCCGATCCGACCTCCTTTCCAGTCTGTGGTTAAGCCATTTTCCCCTTCGCCTACTATCACTCTGCTTTATTCAAATTACTACAGACACACATGATAACAGGTTAGTGTAAAACTCATGTACCATCCCCGTTGAAATCTGCCGGGCAAACGAGAGCAGGTCGGTCGGCAGAACGTCCAGGACATCTCTTAGATCCATGCTGGTTCCACTGTCCAGATTCTCGTCCTTCGCTCTTCCTCCTGCGCAGGAAGGGTTACCCTCACTCGCCGGGTTAAAGATGGGCACCAGTGACGACACCGTGACTGGCGCGAAGGAGGCCTCGTCGTTGTTGGCCATGTTTGAAGCGTTGATGGCCTGACATTTGATACCCAGCAGGGGATGTTCGTTCTCCTCGTACTCTTTCTACAACCAATCACAGGCACAGGATATCATTACATTGTACGTATGTCCATACAATCTATAATGGGCCAATTAAACTGTTCAACAACTCAGAAAATTGGACTCATTGGGATTTTCGACTGAATCGCTCAGCTATCTGACCCAATCGCTCAGGACAGGTGGCTCTATGCACGTGTGACGTCAGCAATGGTTCCAAAGTTGTTGGAAGTCGGTATCGCCTCCTTCCCGGTTGAAAGAATGTTAACGTTTGACCCACTTCACCGTCACATGTGAATTTTAAACATCACATACAATGAACTTTCATACTAGTAGGGACATGATGGATTTTACTAATGGAGATTTTAAATGAATCAACAATCAAGCAAACAAGTATTAAAGGCCTGCGTCTTACCTGTTCTCGGATGTTCCTTAGCAGGTTCTTCAGGTCGCCGAATGGGCAGTACTCCACCACCAGGAAGACAGGTGACCGGCGGGTACAGCAGCCCAGGATACTGACGATGTTCGTGTTCGCTCCGATCTGCTTCATCAACTCTATCTCAGCCAACAGGTTAGTCTGGTCAACACCGGTCGCGTTTTCTGTGTGGACATTCAATTTCTTTCAAAGGGGTTCAGAGGTTTGGGTTTGGGGGGCCCTTTGCGGAGACTCCCCAAAAGCAAAGAGAAAGGAGGGAAGCGACTTCGGACCACTGAATTTAGCTCAATGAACAGTACTAGTTGAGCTGCTCTTCCACTGGTCATGACAGAGAAGACATACACTGTGCACGGTATACTACTATACAGGTTCATTGTACCTGGGAAATTCCCCTAGCTCTTCTCGACAAGTACAACGTACATTGGAAGATCGAGCGACGTATGTGACCGGGCACTTACCTTTGAGAGTTTTAACTGCGACTGTAGCGATCGGCGAGTTAGGCATGGTCGGTAGGCCACGTGCCTTGCCCCGTATGACCTTACCAAAGGCTCCTTCTCCAATCACTTCTTCCAACTCCAGTTGGCTAAAGGATAATAAAATGATAAAACGCATTCAATAATGGTAACGATAAAGGCTAGAATTAATATATTTTTGGCATAATCTATATTAGGAAGCCGTTTCCTTTAAAGGTTGGCACCGCGGTGCCGCTGGTCAACAGGTACATATCACGTCATATCAGACAGGTTACACTTGTCCTAAAACTCATCCTCAGTCACTGGTGACAGATAGTGGATGCTATCTGAAATGTCTGACTCCATCTATTTTGTGTTGCGTTACATCATTCAACAACTCAAAATTGAACAATATTCATTCATGGTGGAAATACATGACAGAAGAAACCCACCTGAAGTCCATCTCATACTCGTCGTGATCGCCCGACAGGACGTCCGTCTCGCTGTAGAACCTGTTCTGGAGCAGGAAGCAGTGGTCGTGACGGAGTCCGTGGAACACTGGAGACTCCGGGAAGAGCGGCTGCGGACTCTGAAAGAAAAGAAAAACATCACCAAACTGGAGACTCAAATATACAATGTAGATTAGTTTAGCAAGGTGCAAACTATACGTCATCACTAACAAAACATGTGTCAAACAAAACATCACCCTTTCGTCGTCGTTTTTTAATGGAGCGGTCATATTCGTCGTAGGTCGTCGGGTGATTTTGAAGCGGAAGAATATTCAAGCAGGCTATAACAGAATCAACCACCTATACGGATCTTATCCGTAACAAGATTAGACATGACTTTTGCTGGACACATGCAAGACTGTTCCAGGAATGCCTTCAGTGTTTGCGACATGATTGTACGGTATGTGACCAGGCTCTTACCTCTTGGCGATGTTGTCTTTTGAAGAAGGATCCGCCGTGTTTGTGGTAAGTGCGCCTGGCTGCCCAGGTGGTGAGGGCGGCCAGCAGCAGCAACACGGGGATGGCACCGCTCAGCCAGGCCGGGCTCACGGAACTGGTGGTCGTCGGCTTCTCGACGGGTGTCGTCGGCTTCTCGACGGGTTCTTCTTCAGACAGACCTTCAGACATAGGTTTAGACATAACTATTGTTTTTTTCAACTATTTTTCATTATGTAGATATTAGTTATTGTATAATCGGTTTCAATATTATTGTATGTTTATAAGTTGCAATTAGCCTCCGGGTACGAATTTGCATAATAACGATTGATAACTGCATACATAAACATGTATCATATGCGCCATCCGGGGGTAGTCGGGATGTGTATGTCCCATCGTGCTTTGCGCACGTGATCTCCCCACGAAATTCAAGATGGCAGTCATGCATTATGATGTGCTGCGTGCTACCAAGGATGAAAGCTCCTTGGTGCTACTGACATTTTCAAGATTTTGTGATGCAACCAGGCGTGTTAGGTAAGTATTTTTTCGTCATTTGAGAATGTTCGGGGACCATAGGTATTGATGAGAAGTATACGGGTGTGTGACACAGGTAGAACCTATTGAATTTTGTGGTAAAAGCCGATTGACTTCGTCGACGCCATATACATGCGGGGGAATTTGCACACCTGTATCTTATTGTCTGGTATGAGCTCTTCCCTCATTTACATCTACATCTACGGCATGTAGTAAACAACACACCTCACGGGCATAACGTCCAGGGAATATTTTAGTGTTTCAAGTAAACAATGGCTCAAACAAACAAACAAAGTCTATAACGTTACGTGCTTTAAAATCTTGCGCCCTGATTAATTAATCTACTTTTTTTTCAAAAAGAAGTTTATGTTTGCGCTAGCACTGATGTCCTTACCTGCTAAGGTTTGAATGTAAAGAGTGCTGCTAGTCACGCCGGTGCCGCCAGGTGTCCTTCCTGCAATGGAAACCAGGTAGACAGCCCCTGGGTACAGGTCGTGGATGGAAAAGTTCGTTTGGCTCTGAAAGCAGAGAAATAATTATACACTTTTAGAAACAGCGTCAGCGTATAAGTTACTATAACAGTTAACACATGTTCAGTACTTAGATGACACTTAGTAATAGTATCGTTTATAACAGAATATCCCTTCATACTTCCACTCGTGACATTACAGGAATATGACTGTATACAATATTAATATGATTAGGAATAGAATAGTATTATATATTAATATATATATTGGACAACCATAATGCAAACAACACGAAGATGCAAGATACGCGACATTTCGTATATTTCTAGACATAAGAATATCCATGGAGGGATGGGGTATACAAGAATGTCCCTTATTGAGCCCATGCCAGAATAGTTTTGACTCAAGGGCGCAAAACTTGAGAAACAACGTAGACTAAGAAAAGCCACCATCATCATTTAAGACCAGTACAGTGTACAGAGTTTAAGTGTAGATAGTCTAGCCTAGGGGTGGTCTCAGGAGTCTGTGGGTCAAACTGGTCCGACCTTCTCACTGGATACGTGCGTCTGGCCTCCTTCCCAGGCTTAAGCCTAAACGACGAACTTTTTAACCAGAATATAAATGACGTGACATGCCTTATTATAGGCCACAGCATGTAAATTGTATGGATGACATACTCTGCAGACACTAATCTAATGCGACAGGGCAAAAAAAACAAGACGGGCCCAAAAATAAGATTCCCACATTTTCAAATTTTGAGAGCGTAAACCTTGTCAAACAAGAATTAAGGCGGCAAAACATGATTTCAAATGTGTAACAGTGTTACCTGTCCTTTTAGGTGTGAATAGAGCTCAACTAGAACAATTGTAGAAAAAAGCTTGTCGTACCATCATGGGTGTACCGTATGGTGGATCTCTACTACACTAGGTATTTATATACAATGGAGTACCTTAGACTGTCAACACTTGCCATCAAACTCGAGAAATTGTGTCTCAAGTTTGCTGGACCCCATAGAAACTACCTAGTATAACACAGGGCTCAATCACTGACAGAGTGACTAATAACTGAATTGTTCGGAAGCCATACTCTACCTATACTGTGTCAACTATTACAACAACGATTTGTCTCTGAAACAGCTTTGAAAAAATAAATGCCGAAAAAGATTTTCAATCATAGCACAAATGGTTTTGATTCAGTGGCAACATCATAGCCTGATTAAATCGCTTTACGGTTGCCGGCCGCCCGCGGACGGCAGAGTTTGCGTTACACAGACTAGCAACATCACATATAAAAGAAGCAAAATACACCAGTGCAACAAAGCCAAACCAAAGACTTCACAAAAAATCAGGGTCTTGTCTTACCGATGGACGTTTACGACATATTTGCCCATTTTTTGCATGTTGACCACCGTCGGAGGGCAACAAAATTTTTCTTGTTTTTTCCCCCGAAATCAGGCGAAAATCAAATTGGCGTGCTAATATCATCCATAAAAATTACTTACTGTGGCCTAAGGAAAACATTCTACTGAAAGCCAAAAAGTCCTAATCGTAAAACCAGCTAAGATGTGTTCGTGATACACTGGCATTTGTTGACGAAGACTTTTGTCACGACGTGCTAAGATGTTGCTTATATTGAAAGAAATGAGAAGGATTGCTGGCTCACAACATTATCCACTGATGTACAACTGAACAAAACGCGAGGGTAGTTAAGTGTTAAACCTTAAGCCTGGTTTAAATCGGCCCCAGCCGGACGGATCTTGATAAGAGTGGTTCGGCATGCTAATGGAACTCTGTGTGTAGAATCTTAAACTGTCGTTGTTATAAGCCGCCATAAAAATGCTTTGACGCGCCAATTTTCTACCAGACGTCGTTAAAATGAATAATAAAACACGCCATCAGACAGTTTAAGGTGAAAAGTTGCTTACCAGTACCCTGGTGAAAGTAATAAGTCTGATGCAACAGTATCTCATGTATTTATTTCTTTCTCTCTTTCTTTCTTTATAAAATCTTTAAACAGACGAATGGCCCCAAAGACAATGTCTTTGACCCATTCAACTCCATTGAGTTGTTTTCAAAGGGCCCACAAAACACATAAAATCAACAACATTTTCAGTAAGCACAAAAAAAACTTATAGCAGAAAGTTACGCCATATACATTTGTAGACGTAGCTACAGGTGCAGCACGATACGGTACATTAGAAGCAACACGGTATACATAACCAAAACATGCGTGTAACATAGAAAGAAAGCCAGAGGAAGCGGCTTGATGTACATGTACCCACCCCTGGAACTATCTCCTGCGTGGCCTGTGTAGACAGTAGGGTGCCGTCCATGGCAGGTTGAACCTCCTGCCGAACCAACACCACGTAACTGGACACCGGGTTCGTCAGGGACGTCTTGACGGGCGGGAGCCACGATATCACCGCGGTGTTATTTATCAGGCGGTAGGTCAAGTTCTGCGGGGCCTCGGGGGCTGCGGGCACAACCAAGACCGTGGGGAATACATGTTTAAAATGCGGTCACATTCGTCGTAGGCTCTCATACGATTTTAATGTCGTAAGCTGACTGCGAAAGAACCAACCACCGACAAGGATCTAATACCGCCTTTTCCGTACATTTATCAATTAAACAAGACAGATGGATTTTGCAGGATTCAAGCAGAATATGACTTTCCTAACTTTGCAATTGATTTCTCAAACTTTAAAGTCGGCTGGCGGGGACGACTTTTCAACATTTAATGAGTATGCAATTGCAACCTCGAAGAACGTTAACTCGCTCACGACAAACTCCCAACCATTGTCTGAGGAAGGTCGGGAGGTCGTGGTGTTCGGCTATGTCTGACTTTTAAACAGGTTTTAATTAAGCGTACATTGAACATTATTAAACGATAACATATCCCTCGTTCCTACCACAAACACTGAAGTTGTAGGAGGAGACGTCCAGACAGCGCGGCGTTTGGAACGACATCGTCGCCAAACTGCTCTCCCTCCTACCCTCATAGAAGGTGGAACGCATCTGAGATAGAACAGACAACATTCATGGGCATCATATTGCTAGCAGGCCTTCCTAGGGGGTTGTGGAGAGTAGAATTGGGAAGAAATAGGGCCAATAAGTGGCCAGGAGAGTAATCCCGCAGCAAGGGTAACATTCCCCTTTAAATGAAGCCCTATAGTGGCCAAGCTCTCCTGGCAAATAATTCTAATTCTGCCTATTTATTTAAAATTTTGGTATCAAATTCAAAATGCGTCACTTAATTTCTGGTTTGTGATTCTGAGCTACATGTCAAAAGCCACTATTACACCCCCCCCCCCCGGTCCATTCTGGCTGAGTCCTAGAGTTGAGGGCTCCAGCTTCTCTTACTTTTGTGACATGTAAAGCGCTTTTCTTGGAAAATGTTGGTAAAATCTGAGAGTGTAGCATGTTTGTCTGCAATAGACATTATCAGAAGCAACGCGGCGCCCTGTTTTGAAAGTTGAAGTGACGACGTTTTGGACGTTTTGAGCTACATACTGGGATGAGTTGTTGACATGTGTTGTTGATATTCTGACACTCCGAATGTGCCAATTTTAACGTTATCTTCAACACAGCTGCTGATTAGAGTCATGTGCCCTACATCTACGGGGTGTGAAGCACCATCTCAAAGACTACGAATTTCATAGACTAGGAGGAAACAAAGGAACTAGGGCAGTCGTTGCCATATATAGACAGCTTGCGCCACCGAGTGAGTCATTAACTATAAGACATTAGTCTAATGGTCAGCCTGAAATCTGTCTTCAATGTGCACGGTCCATTTGGAAAGCATCATTAGGAGGAGAAGAAATGAGTTAGGAAAGTCGAATTTCTGGCTCTTGCACACCCCACTTACACTAGTCTGTGGCTGCGACAACCAACCGACCTTGTATTTGGTAGATTGCTCAAAGAAATTTTGTACATAAAGACGGTTTTTTACGTTTTGACTTTTGTGTGTTTTAGTCCTTTGTTTTAAATCATAGGTTTCATCGTGCATAGTATTCTATTTATTAAATCAAGGGTCACGCAAATCCACTATTGGTCGCTGTACTGTGCATGGACGCTCGTCAGTCGCCGTCTAGAAGAAGTAGGGACAATAGGGCCTAAAGGAACCCCACCTTTCCTAATCCCAGTCTCCGAAAAACTTGCTCGATCATGTCTACATTACAGCAGTGGTTTTTACTTAGTTACGCCCCATGTCAGTTACGAATGTCACACGTTTGACCAGCACATCTCTGTGTTCTACGAGTACATGACGCACGTACTGGTGAGGTACTTACGAATACAATGTAATTGCTGTCAAATGTCAGGTTGTGAAACGTGAATCTTCTCCGAGAGTCTAGTGGCTGCAGAAATGGCAGGCAAATCGAAAACTGCAGTTAGGGATGGCAGTAATGCCTGTTCATGTGGACAATAGAAGTACAGTCATAGATGTACAGTATACTCGTATATGCACAGAAGGCACTAAAATTAAACCAATAGACTGGTAAGACATGATTTCCAGTTTCCTATTGATATTACAGAAGGATGTGACCTTCAGGTGAATCAATAAAAAAAGGGAGAAAACACGTGTGATAAAATGTGACTACAGTGGAAAATATTGTGGTTTAGAAAATGTGAATCGTAAAATCCTACGTATAATAATAACTGTGCAAATATGTGAAAGGTGGAGAGGATTGATATACTGATTTCATTTACATTTTTTGTTATGTACTTTGTATAATCTATTATTCTTTTACATATTGTATTCCCCCTGGGCCTCCTTGGAAATCAGCTATTGGCTGAAGGGGCTACCCAGGTGTCATTGAAGATAGATAAAAAATAAATAAATAAATAAAGTGTGGCTTTTTAGTATCCCCACATTTCCAAACAAAATTTCCTCCTCACATATTTCACGTTTCCAGACATTTTTGGTCAAATTCACCACATCCCTAGTATCCCTGGTAACGATACACCATTTGTGACTGATGGCTTCATACTTGTTCTCTTCTAGACCTGGATTTTTTATCCTTCACGCATGAAATATATCACTGCGCGAAAAGTAGGATTTATCAATGACGATAAACGCCAGGTAAGCCCCTTTTGGCATTTGACACCAGACTTATCTTGGTTTAGGCATCATTTGCAGACATATCTGTCAGAATTGCCGGCGGCATAATCACATTATAGCTAAGGTAACACCTGGGGTTATTATGTGTGGGGCTTACTGCACAAAAATTGGGATTTACCAATGGCACAATGAATCCATATTGGTGACGCCTATCGCCTAAAGGAACCGCTAGCAGACTTACCTACCATTTATCTCCCTCATGTATCATCATTGATATCATCACCCTACTTGTCGTGCAGTGTAAGAAACTATGAAAGGAAGACACTTTACCTCCTTATCAATCCGGAATCGTGTGTCGGCTATTGCCGTTTCTGGCAGCAGGTGTAGATTGTACTCACACGGCAGTTCTGTGGGGAAATACTACTGCCATAAATACACTAACATTTCAATGGTAGAAAAAAATCTTTCAGGCATTTTTGTGTCACATATGTGGTGCAGTCAGGCATACATAGCGGTACTATGTGGATCTAATGATACGTAGTCATCATGATCGACACTGGACATGAGAACATGAACAATGCATAAACACTTTTAGAGTTTTTGTGAATTTACTGGATGGTCTGAGGTACTGTCAATGGGTCTATAGCTAGCAGGAACCGTGTTGGCTGAGATCTTGTTCTGACATAGGTGATAAATAACTGCCTCAAGCGATCAACAACACAAAACTAATTTGCTGACCTTCCGGCGGAGTCCAGGCGATGGTGACGCTGACGTTGCCGTTCTGAAAGCGTTTACTCTCCACTCTGAGGTCACGTGGAGGGCTGGCTGTTCCTCCGATCGCGACTAAAAGTAAAGTCGTTTTTATCATTCTTGAGGGGCACGAAAACATAGAACTTGACCATGCTCTTTTTGTGGAGTGGTCTTGAGGAAGAGTATGTGCCAACCAAGTGAGTACAGGTAATGTGGAAATGTGCGGTGGCAATGTGATGCAACTTTATTTCTCACAAATACAAAGTATTAATGCAAATATTTCAAATGTCATTTTACAGGTCATCAAAGTTTTATTCTCGAAAATTTCAATTTTGGGGCTGTTATGTTACATAGAGTGTTACAGTAGAACCTTGTCTTGTTTAACTATTTATTCATTTGTTTTGGGCACAAGACCGACATCCCACAAACATGCGGAAATGCGTTAACTCCATATTGCACAACTGTGAGGCAGGACAGTCCGTACCGTTGGCCGGCAGGGTGGTGATCCAGTCTCCCCGGGCCGGGCCGCCAGTCTTCCCATCAGGCAGCACCGCGGTCACCTCGAACTGGTACGTGGAGTTTGCTGTCAGATTCTTTATCGGCACGGCGGTGTCCAGCATGGTCTGGGAGGAGAAGAGTTGCAACAAGTACACCATGAAATTCCCGCAATTTACCGACATGGTATTTTGATATAATGTGCTCATCAATTATGCAAGGTAGATCCTATGCATACAGTCAATCTTCAATCTTTCATCAAAGTAATATGAAGAAAATTGCACCCTTCCAATGACGTTCCATTCGGATGTCTGCCAACTGTCATCCTTCGCCCGCTCTCGCACGACGTAGTGCACGGCACGTCTGGTGGCGGCCGGCAGGTCTGGTGGCACGGACAGATTCCACTGGAGTATGACGTAACCGCCCCCGTCCACGCGATCCGGCAGCAGGATGCCCTTACAGATGAGCCGGGGTGGGGACAGGTGGGACCGGACTGACGACACGGTCACCTCACCTGGGAAACAAGATCATCATGGACATGCTGTAGTATTGCGTTCATGGGGCAGTATGAACTCTCGGCTTATAGTGTGTCTACCTCCGTGTACATGTATGTGCTTTCCGTAGTTATTTTCATATTGTAGGCACGTCGGTGACGCTGCAACTGACAGGAAAAGGTCCAAAAAAAGGTTATTTCGTTTCCTGTCTGCATTTCCGGCTATATGCCTGTTGTGTCCTTCGTATACGCCAAAACGTGCCAGCTGACAGTCTGCAAGCGGACGCCCTCTCATGTCAACTACAACTAGAGACTAGCGGCAATAAATGCTGGGCGTCCGGTATTCGTAAAACTTTGGAGGAATGCGGTTTTGCTTACGTATGGCGACCTAATATATCTCTTAGCACAAACCTATCACCAATAATTAACTCCATCAGCCAACGATTGAAAGATATTTACACCCAAACATTTATCACTGAAATCCACAAAGACCATAACAGAGGTACATTTTCTAGTAACAAGTTACGAACGTACCGTTTGTTTAAAACTATATATAAAGAAGAAGAGTACCTATCGGTTAACAACATACAACACAGGATAGCTGCAACAAAACTCCGAATAAGTTGCCACAAATTACTCATAGAAACGGGACGGCACAACCGCATTCCTCTCCAGAACAGACTCTGTCAATACTGTAACATGAATAGAATAGAAGATGAACAACACTTTATTTTAGACTGTACTTTATATTCTAATGAAAGATCTGTCCTTTTTAATTATATCAAAGAGAAGTTTCCATACTTTGAACACCTAAGCGCAAATGATAAATTTATATTTTTGATGCGTCTAGACAAACCCTGTATCACAAACATGATCTGCTCCCACATTTTTCACTGTACAAAAAAGCGAGAAGAAGTTGACCTGTCTGTATTAGCTCAGTGACTAGAACACTATGTATTAGCCTAGTATAGTACCCTTGTATGTTCCTTATGTATGTATGTCTAAGTCAAGTAGTGCATCTTTTGTCTCCAATTTTCTATATACGTTTGTTATGTGTCTGTCATACTCAGTATCTTGACCTGTACCTAGCCCGTCGTGGCATGAATGTACAATAAAGGTATTTCATTTCATTTCATTTCATTGAAGCTGGGGGGGGGGGCATTCACAGAATCAGACAAAATCGCAATAAGAAATTAAATAAGAGATTAACAAAATTGTTAACTACTTATTTAACAGATTTCCCGTTTGCCTTACCTATATTGTCCTTGGATCGGAATCCATGAACACAGCATGAGTTATACCGCAACATTTTGCATCACCACCTAGTTATTACATAAATGCCATGATGGATGTTCGCAACGGAAAGAGAGTCAATTATCGAACCAGTATTTATCATTACTCTTCTGGCAAATTGTTTTGGAAAACGCTTTAATGTTGGTAGCTCCGTTTGATGATTGCTATTTATAAGCAACTGCGTCCCTGGCATGATCGTTGGTATTTGATTAGTTCAGTTGTGCCGGCGTACTCAGTCTTGATTGTCAGCGACGTCGCGACGGATATAT
>NW_017804065.1:1127724-1129187 GCF_001625305.1 Branchiostoma belcheri
TATTTTAGTCACCTTACTTTTTTTCCAGATTTTTCCCATTCAATTCACACGAAGAGCACTCTCGTACACTTACAGTGAAAAATGACCTGGTGTAGCAGATATTTTTAGGGTGCAAACCGTGCAATGCTACTGTTTCTACAGGTTTGCCATGACTGAAGCTGCCGGTCCTGCGAACCTCACCCGGGCGTCACGGATCAAACGGGCGCCTCTTTATAGTAAGTCTCTCACACGCCTTTTCAAAATGGTGGACATGTTCTAGTCTCATAAACTCACCCATAAACTGCACGAGTTGGCCAATGAGTTAACCGCCATAGAATTACAATTTACAACCAATGGACAAAAATCTACATGTACGTACGAGTATCTGCCAAAAACTGACCCAGCCCTCTGATGAAATATTTTCCCTCTTTTGGCCAATTTCTATATTAGTCCATTCCGCCAAAAAGTCTGGGCGAGATCTAGATTTTATGTGTTAGTGTCACCTGCTGGAAAGACTAGTTGTGTAGTTTAATATAATGTTTCGTGGCTTTTTGTAAGTAGCAAAGAAAAGCAGATGAAGATCAAAACGGCTCTTGCTCGACAATACATGCAGCTGAATGATTTGACACACTCCTTGACCCCGCCAATCAAAACACGGCACCCTAAAATTAACATTAGCATTGCGGTAAACATACAGGTTAAAGGTTAATTTATGCACGGTCTCACCGACTAGGCTGTGGAGGAGCGCTCCTGGCGGGTTGGGGGAATATCACATCACCTGACTTCCCGATGGAGTACCCACAACACGCACGGTGCCACTGGACTGTCGAACCACGTGATCTCAGCAGGTAGTTAACCTTTTTAACGAGAATTTGCTCAATGCAAGGGAACAAAACCTTTTGGGCACTAAGTTGGTAGGAGGCATATATAAGATGGCAGTGAACGTGGGTTTTGAAGGCTTGAAGGTTGTATTCAGGAGGGAAACCCTGGTCAGGAAGAGTGGTCTATGATTTTGGAATTACATGTAGAGATTGGCACTTGGACAGTGTTAGGCCACACCGATTTAATTTTATGGATGACATCCTCTGAAGACCCCCAAACTAGTGCGCGCGGGCGAAAAAAATAAAAATCCGGCCAAAAATAAAAATGCTTCAAAACCACAGGAATACAAACCTGGTATTGTGAATTTGGCGCATTACATAGCAACGTATACGACAGGCCGACACATGCTGGATTTTTGCGGAATATATGAATCGACACTGCTGTACGTATGTACTGAGTTCTTGAGTCTTGGAGCTTCGGTAGCCTGTCTGCCGTCAACCAGAGTTATCACCACCATGCACTACCCAGGCCTAAAGCCAGGCCAGGGCCTCGGAATACGTGATCTTTTTTTTTTCTTTTTTTCTTGAGATCGGGCGAAAATCAATGCGCGCGCGGATGTCATCCATAAAATTAAATCGGTGTGGCCTAATCTAAATTAAATG
>NW_017804065.1:1129237-1154616 GCF_001625305.1 Branchiostoma belcheri
ACACGTTGGGAGCTGAAGCCGTTCCATTGATACAGTCTCTAGGATTCATTGCGGCGGGAAGCTTGTCTAATAACAAACCACAGGTTTCGTGCCACTGTGTTCATGTTGATTGTTGCGCTTCCATAAAAACTACCATGTATACTGACTACGTAAGGTATAGTTTCAGTCGGTAAACATTAGAAGAGTTGATACATGTATTCACAAATTTTATAGGATGTCTTGGAGAGTTTTTTCTGTTTTTGTCTGGTTTACATTTTTTTAGGTTATTGTGCATCAGTGTTTGTTGGATGTGGGCCTGATACAAAGAAATCAGTAAAAAGAACCTGAAGTAAGGGAATTGTTGTTAAGTGCCATTCCCAAGAGTATAACACTGGGGCCTGTCTGGGATTCAAACCCAGATCCTTCTGATCCTGCTCAACAAGTCAGCAACCCTAACCAAAAGACCGCCTTGCCACATTTCGCTCTCTCGTTGAGTACTATCTTACTGACTTGCTATGCAAAGGACGTTCCCAATGTGTCACGCTGTCAGAGAACAGTGATCCATTTTACACTGCGAAGTCCATTTACTGCAGAAGTAAGATTTACAGGGGAGATGAGTTCCTGTTACAAGAGATATGTGTTAAAAGCGGGACCCTCGGCTATCAAAGGGAATAATGTATTATACGGCAGTCACGACGTTAGCGCAGACCCTGCAGGAGAAGTATGGGGTGTCGTATCTCATTTGGGAACCTCGAGATTGGAGGCAATATTGGACGACTGAAAATATAAGTGTGATAAAGGATAAGATGTATTCCGTATTAGGCTATATAAAGAATGCCCTTCAGGGGGCGGGAGCAGGTTCTGTTTGAAAGGATTAGCTATAGAGATGAAATAATAATAGGAAATCCCAGGTGGTACGACTTTGCTCCTAAAATAAACTGAACATACCTTGCCTACCGGACGTCGTTGCTAAAAATTGCTATTAAACGTCTCGAATACGCCATTGGCTTTAATATATCCCCGTGAATAACAGTATGTGTTCAGAGAATAAACTGGGGGCAGTTTTTATGAGACCTTGTCTGTCATACCAGAAACCATCGTACGATCGCGAACTGAATGCACCGGGAGGGAGACATGTAGTCGTGTATGTGCCGTACAACATTCAGCTGTCTTGTTACCGAAAAAAGCGAGGTTTGATTCTTGACTGCGGTATGTTCTGCCATCCTGGCAATTCTACATCCAACCCGTACGGTGATCTACAACATGGTGGCGTCATTTGCATGAAACTAAGCCTTTGAGTCCCTTAAGCTGTAATAAATTCAGAGTTGATGCCAGAAGCTGGGAACGGTAATCCTCACTGTGTCAGCGTCTATCGTTTTTTGGAAGCTCACTGAGTTTCGTCAAGACATTAGTAAGTGCACTAGCATGGATTGGGGGCTCCGATGGATCAAATGATTAGAAGCAATTCATGCAGTGCATTATTTGGTTTCAGGACCATGAAGTAAATCAATTTCTTTCCACAGAGGTAAAATTCCTTTTGAAAATATCCGTACATGTCTTTTGAATCGTACCGCACTCTCCCTCTTTCATTTTCTATCTAAATCTCTCTCTCTCACACACACACAAGCGCACACGCACTCACTCACACATACACATGCACACATACACATACAAACACACAGAGGCATAGGCACACACGGGCATAGGCACACACGCATACACACTACATACGCATACTGTTGACAGAAATGTGGCTAAGCATTTAAATTCTTGTTCAAACATCGAGTTTATGGTTTGGTTTGTTTTTAATGCCCACGATAATGATAATGATAATTCTGGCATACTCATTTTCACATGAGGAATGTCGTGTAAAGAGCCTTTCCCAATGGCACAAGATCGGTGGGGTTCGAACCCGGGACCTATTTAGTTATTTTGATGCATAGATCTGCGATACCCTAAGCTCTAACGACCTTTTCCATGTCCCCTTCACGAAGCCGTATACCTGTGAGGAAGTACTAAAGACCTCAGAGGTGACTGCCCTGGTGATTAACCAATGTACAACCCATCATCTACCTGTCCGTATTCCTCGTGTGTTGTGGTCTGATAAAGAGAAAATGTCTTGACTAATTGCGAAGGGAATGCGAGCTGTCATAGAATGTTGGCTCGGAGCGCTGGGAAGGTATCCATTCTTGCTGAGGGCTTTTAGAGTAAGGGTCTAACGGGCAATTTTGTTTCTAGAATGTCGAAGTAATGCTTCATCCGAATGTACGTTAGTCAAGGTAATTGTCCCATTATCGCTCTGGTCACTGTTGGCAGTGCTGAAAGTCACATTGAGTTACTGTAGTCGGCCTTGGGATATAGGGTTGTGCGTTATCGGGATGGTGCTCTACAAAGATGATGATAGGGCATAGGACAAAAATGTTGTGTTTCTGGTTACCTGACCGACCCTACCAAAAACCTGCCCACCCTAGTCTTTTTGGAGGTCGACCACGTACACTGGCAAGGGACATAAATTTTTAATCTGAGTGAAAACGTAGTCCAACATGCTCTCCTCATTTCTGTTGGAATAAAAGAACAATCAAAAGTTTCTCATATTGTAATTTGTCGTTCAATTTTTAAACAAAATATGCCTTGTGCCATGACTGTATAATTGAAATATGATGTTGAAAATGCTTGATGCAGTTCAGTTTTACATTGGTAAATCTGAAGTTGTTGGATGAATTCGGCCGAAATCTAAGAAGGCATCTTTATCTATTGACCGTAACTTTTCAGGACGTAATCGGAAACACAACATCTATTTTCCTCGGCCTAGTCGCCCGTCTTCCGTGCGGCATTACTGGCTCGCATATTGCGCCATTCCCGCGCTGATATCAGGACACTGTAACGATACTGTCACCCAAGGACTTCCGCTGTCATCAGTTTTAGCAGTAGTAAAAGCCTAAAGGTCACATTGAAACGTTGCCATGCCATTTAGTTATTCTCATTTGCCCCCTTGATTTCCACCAGACCGAGATCGCTGGGCGACTGTTGAACGACCAACATTAGATTTGTGTGTTCCTTGGTTTTATAATTTGAATACTCGAACAATGCACTATCAAAATAATCTAAAGTGCACAAATCACATAGGAAACTTGAAATATTCATTCTCTATCTATGAAATCCGTTGAGTGGTCAAATCAAATATTTGGTCGCTCAGCGACCACAGCCTAGCGGACCGGGCACGTCAGCGATAGTGCAGTTTGTGGATAGGATGTCACGTTAACGTTATTGAGCACGCTGATGTATGATGTGTTGAAAGACGCGTTAGGAAGAAGCATGGATACAATCTCACTCAGCTTACAGCCTTTCATACGGTCGGTAACTCAACAGCTCACCAATGAATACCTCTATATACCTAATATCCTTACCTCTACCATTATAAGTTTCTAACTATTTTTCACAGTTTTTCACAGTGAACTTCTGGCTGATTTTGTTCTAGCATTTTCCCACTGGATTCCATAAGGCAACAGACACGAATATAGCAGGGAATTCGGTAACCAATACGTAATGCACTTCCATTTCTACCTCCACTTCTACCTTCCTGTCAGTCTGCGGTTAAACCATTTCCCCATCACGTTCTGTGAAGCTACGGACACACAAGCAGACAAACAAACACACAGTACACGGAGGTAATACCTGAAATGTTTGCGGCGCGGTCACATTCGTCGTAGGTCGCCATAAGATGTTGATGTTGTCGGATTTCTAAGCGGACTATAACAGAACCAACTGCCGTTAATGATCTAAGGCAGCTGAATTCTGTACCACACATGCACGACTATCCCAAGAATGCTCTTAGTTTGCAATTAATCGTACGGCGATCGTACGTCCCGGCATAATGGTCGGCAAATGTTTCCTTCACTCAAGCCTCTAAGACACAAACCCCTGTTAGAACGTTTGACAGACTAGATAACAGACACCCATTTGGCCACCAGATGAAATAGCTTTCATTAACGTTTACCTAAAACACACCTGAGCACGGTCATTAAATGAAAACCAAAAAAAAGCTTTTAAAGTAAAAGCGAATCATTAGTGCAGAGGCACATTAGGTCTGACGGCGTCCTATCCTTATTGTCAGAGAGGACGGCAGAAACGAGCCGCTAAATGAACTCGGCAGCTTCGAATTCTGCAGTTGGTCCAGGACGGCTGATGAAGGGCCGATGAAGAAGCCTTTTAGTGTGATGCACACTGACTGGGTACTTGTGTGTAAACTTCCTGTCGGGGTAGCTCATTGCTGTGCACCACTTGAACATTGCAATTTCTTTTCAAATTTCTCTCCATTATGTTCTATTTTCATATTCATCATGCACGTTTTAATGTAAACGTGTACATCGTGTAGATCATACCTAACATTATGTGATATTCATCGGCGTCTGTTTGTTGGTTTGTTGGTAGTATTATGCGAAAGAAGCACGGGCTGATGTTGTGACTTCTTTGTCGTCAGTTGGTCTAGGTCTATATGGGGGCCACTTTTTAGCTGTGTCGTTCTTTCTAACTGTAACGTTACATGTTTATCCAGCATTGGTTTCTTGTCTATACACAGAGTCATCAATTATAACCACAATGTCGTGTTGTTTTTGCTTGCAGTGATTACAGCATCCTTTCAGAGGAAACCAATTTCTTTCTTTGTGGATAGTACTACAGACATTGAACATGACTTTTGTACTTATTGACATTTGGCACCAACTAGCAGAAATTACTTTAAAGCTGCAGGGTGCTTGAACTTGCAGATTACAAGCATGTAAATCCTACAGGGGAACCTTTGCTGCCCTTGGACACAGTCTTCAACTCCCCTCGTGCCTTTTCTCGATCTCTGCCTGTAATTAGTTTCCAGTTTTGTGGGCCGTGTACAAAGGTAACTGCGGCTGCACAAGATACGTTAATGCCGCATTGCCTTCAAATGGTACAGAGGTCACGCTGGTCGACCTCACGGTAGTTGCCACGCATGGTCAAATACTCCATTAAGTGCTCTTCGTGGAATCATGTAGAAATATTTTAGATAGCAAAACTAGTTACTCCGTTAAGGGTCGATGCAAAATTAATCGTACATTAACTTTGTGGTTACCAATTACAAACCTTGATGTAATGTCTATCATACCGTTGAGAATACACTCGTTTGAATGCATCTTTTAGCTATAACTTTCTTACAAACGATGCAATTAGCCTTATATGTGTACATGAATCTGGCAAGTTGCAGACTAGCTGTAACAAGGTCCTTCATAAAATGACCACGAATTTACGACCGCATTAAAGGCTTTAATCGCCGCACGATTGCCTGTGGTCACGGCGGAGTCTGGCCCGGATTAGTGGCGGGTTTGTTAGGCACGGTGGACTTGTTGCATAGGGAGGTTAATAAAGGTCAATACATGCCGATGTTGCTGAGAGAAAAGTTTTTAGGAGAGGGTTTCAGGAGCAGATGATTAGTGTACAATGAACACATCCATGAGCTGATGACTACTTTAAATTCAGTTCACACCAGAGCTACAACAGAGCTGAACACTGTATTCGTACTAGTTTGATATCTGTTTTTTTTTTCTTGTATTATATTGTCATTACATTATTTGAGGAGCCGATCTTGGAACTACTTTGTTCCTGTTGCCAGCTCCTCACAGATTTGTACTATCATAAGAGATCATTCATAAAGCTTCACGTACCTCTATGATATAGCTGGCTGAAAAAGTGACGACTCTCCTCACAGTGTTTCGTACGCTGAAGGAAGAAAAAAACATATTAACCTCTCTGTCAGCCACTGAAATAGTCCAGTTTATTACTGCATCAATGTTACTATACATCTCTCTGCTGAGACTGCAATACGTGCCCCATCAGGAAACGTTGCATGAACCGAATAGATAGTTATAAATAAATGCCAAGAAAGTTTTCTTTTAGTCTAAATTTTGTCTGCAAAGGCCATACGCGGAGACGTACCATAGACAGAACCAACACTTTCTTCCTTAAACGATTATATAACTTAATTTAAATGATTAAGATGTAAAATTACGATCTCTACATCATAACGTGTTTTAATATCGTTTGTTTCGACACGCAATCAGCCAATTCATTCAGTTTTATTTATTTCATCATACTGAGGTGTCCCTGGATTTAAAAAAAGCTTATAATATATCGTTTCGTTAGTAAACCAAATCGAAAGCACTTACACAGACGCCTTCATACTGACACCCCTCGCACTGGCTGTGGAAGGTTCCGTTCCAGTAATCCTCATCGCACGGCTTGGTACACTGTGAAGGTAAAACGACAGTAAATGCGTGGGCGGCAGTCACGACTTCTATTTCACGTCTGATATCCGCCCACGGATTTCTCTTTTCACCGAGGGCAAGGAGTCAATTCAGTTAGAACTACAAATTTACCAGTCGCGTGTATGTCTTCAATACTTCCGTTTTCACTAAGACAGGCTTTATAACTCTTATATCCGCCTGCACACAATTTCAGACCAGCCACACATGACGAAAACGGAACTCATGTTCTACAAAAGGCTAGATTAACCTTGGCCTTTTCATAATTGATTACATCTCCCCATGAATTGTTCCCCTCTTCCCTTTGTGACGATGCTTACTTGTCCCTCACTTGCACGGTGGTCCAGTGAGAAGCATCGTGTACAGATTGAAAGTCCTTGTTAAGTTTTATCGGAGGAACATTCAAGAAGTGAGGTTGTCCTGGTCTCGGTCAAGGACAGACGTTCCTCTCCTGGACACGTCCAGGCTCCAACTCACTTAAAGGTACTTTTTATCTATTTCAACAACTCCGGTCAATCTTGACCCAACTTTAATCTGATTTAAGCTGACATACCCACATGACTATAATTACATCATAGAATACATCATTACACGAATGTATGACGTAACTGGATCCAACGATTACACCATCAGTCAACCTTTGGACGTCACACATGTCTGCCCACCTCCAAACCACATCACGAGCACAGGGACACACCACTCCATTACTCCATTGAAATCCAATCTCAAATGACTCAATTCCCAAACAGGACACTACACATACACACAACTATCAATGGACGTGACCGTCCTGGAAGTAACAACTTTTGTGCAGTTATTGATACATACAAAGTAGCACAATAAATGTAACCTAAGTCGATGGACTTCCGTGGGGCAGATGTAGATTGACTCTCCGCCTGCACGGGGAAAGTATTTAGTGGTTTCTGCAAATCTAATCAGATTGACGTGAGAAAGGCATTTAGCATGTTTAGTGGTTTCTGCAAATGTAATGAGATTGGCGTGAGAAAGGCGGGTTAGACGGTAATACTAGATCTCAGGGGCTTCCTACTGTCACGAAGAGTACGAATCTATTTTTACCCTGGCCCTGTGAGGTAATTGTCAGACGATGCGCCATCGGCACTAGAGAAGAAGTATCGACAAACTGTCAGGAGGTTCCGTGATCTGTGACATCGTTTCCAGCAGCAGTCAAATTAGATGTAGGGTCCCTACGTGATGGCAATGTAGGGTTAGAGTATGCCATGTAATACAAAAGAAACCAAGCAAAGTAACTGGTTAAATTCTCGTCCGCTTCCTGTCATAACCTGTTTAAAGATGATGCCCTTCCACTGCCCGGTGTTTTTTTACAAGGAATTGACATTGCCTCCGAAGATTCATATTAGTGATAATGGTGGAACTCAATGTAATTTTCTGCCATATCACTTTATGGCGGCAGTACACCAGCTTCTTTTGTAGGCAGGATTAGATTATGTTTGAATGTGATTTTAAAGTATTTTACGTCTACAATCTGTACGAATATGGGCTACATGCCAATGCCAATAAATAACCAGAAAAATGAACACAGACCACACAGAAATGCCTTTGGATATGGCACTATTTCCTGCATGAGTTTATGCGACCATTTGACTAGTAGACCGCTTACTACCTTCGTCACGATGTTTTCGGCAACACTTGGTACTAGGGCTGCGTACCTAAACGTAACATCAGGTACAGGTACCGGTACCGGTACAGAGGTTTAGGTACAGGTCCGGACCTGTACCTGTACCTGAACAATTTGACAAATTAACACGTGTTCTTCACTTTTTCAATCATGACACAGAAACAATAATAATGACTGACCTCTGACCTGATTTGAGTTTGTTGACCAATCACAACCCTGGATCAGCCACACTCTCGCGATGCCTCGTGAGACTGAGGATCTCAAATCAATCGACGGTGTTTACGCCTTTTCCAGTGCTAATTTTTCGTCTTTGTGGTAGGATTTACCTATCTTTAGTCATATACATGGTGTAAACTAGCTATTTCGGTATATACTCGTTACTTCATCATCCGGTATTTTGGACCTGTACCGAAACGATTTTTACGGTATTGGACCGGTACAGTGTACCGGTCCGCAGCCCTACTTGGTACTTGTTTGCATCGTTCTCTTTCCGGTTGAGTTACACAGCGGGACTGTATTATGTTCGTCGTGTGAACT
The DNA here is from genome assembly GCF_001625305.1 of Branchiostoma belcheri. NCBI lineage: Eukaryota > Metazoa > Chordata > Leptocardii > Amphioxiformes > Branchiostomatidae > Branchiostoma > Branchiostoma belcheri. Next base: position 1,137,698 of record NW_017804065.1, read on the forward strand.
TGAAGGTGAACTTGAAGGTCACAGAATCTGGCTGGGAGCTCGAGTCAACTAACATAGGGGAATTCAGGAAGCCCAGGATTGCATGAGCGACCCACGCTTGCACGTTTATCTTAGTCCCGATTTAAATTGACGAAAACTCCAAATACTTCCCGAAAACCTGAAATTTCCGATTTCATGTTGGTAGTCATTACGTTATTCCTAGTGTCAAAGTGCCCGATTTAAATTGACGAAAACTCCAAATACTTCCCGAAAACCTAAAATTTCCGGTTTCTTGTTGGTAGTCATTACGTTACTCCTAGTGTCACTGAAAGGACAGATGTATATGTGTACTCTTGTACGAGAGTCTCCCGCGACACGGCGCATGCGCACAGATAACTGGTAAGTCCGTCTGCGCACCTAAACAGCTGCTATATTTGATACAGCTGCCGTAATTGGCCAATAACGGCGTTATCGAGACTGATACCGTCCGTCCACATGAATGTTTCAGTGCTTATGTAAGTCCGGGCGTGTAAATGGGACGCCAGAAGTGATAAAAGGTATCATACTAATGTCTGTGCCCGGCAGCAGCGGGGGTCTCGGCTGTCTGTAAGGCCACCAAAGTGTTTTCTATAGTGAATGACAACCAAGTTGTTTGAAATTCTACAAATAGAACTGTTATTGTGCTGATCCATCCTGCTGAATCCGCCACGTCCCTTCACGCTTACTCCGTATCTGCAGGAGTCGCCAGAATGACAGGGATAATTCCCACTGGGGAGCCAAAGGCTGAATTGCGTCACTTTAGACAAGAGTTCATGTTCGTAATTAAAACGTTGATATATCGCACTGAATCTGGGTTAAGGCGTCATATTCTACTTAACAACAGCACTAAATTAGAAACATTGCATCGCATCAATGGGTTAAAATAATTTCAGTATAAAACCTCATATATGTGCAGTTATCCTGGGGTTAGAATACGCTTTTCATGCCTGGATATCTAAAAAAATGGACGGTCGTCTCTCAGAAAGCTGTTGAATACGACCTTATATGAGAAGTGGGAAGTTCTTCCAACAAAGCAAAAGTCATTTTATAGCATTGGTGGCTGTAAATTGATCCCATCTTCTTATTTAGTTTTTTCGTAAGACAAACGCGCATCGACTGACATCTTCAACTAAGGAAACCCTCTCCCACCCAATGTTTACATCTGCCGTTGAGACCTCTTTGTTGTCACCAGTAAAGTTTCTCGCTGACACCAAATTTGGCCTGGGATGACTTTATTCCGGAGCTCCATCTATTCGGCGGCGGCGACACCCCCAAGTTCTCCTCTCCATATGGATGAACATTTGATTGTGCGTGTCAAACATTGCCTGCCTCCTCTATCAGCCGTGACATGCCTACATCACCAAACACCCACACGCCGCCTGGGAACATCAGGGACGCGCGAGAAGCTTTTGTGCAGAACGCATTTCGTATTCCTGCCAATTTTGCTCGACACAGCTGAGAAGTGTTTGATGATACCGTACCGGTATGGCGCCACGCAAAAAATGATTGCAGCCTCATATCGATGTGCGACAACACGAAGATGAAGATGAAAGTATATATTACGTGTGAATTGGATGGATTTTGTATAATATGCCTATCATCATATCACCCATTGCCATTGCTCAGGAAAAGTCACCAAGTTTGATGGTTGTAATTACGTGAGCGGTTCACATGTCGTGAAAAGCGCCCTCACGGTCTGAATAAGGTTAAGATCAAAGTTGATAGCGGTTGCTATTTCAAGGACAGGTTAAAGGGTCAATACGCGTTGGTCAGCGTCTTGATGAAGGCGGCAAATTAATCATCGGCTGTTGGCCTGTAATCTAGACCAACGGACATTACCAATCGTTCAAGCTCCGTACAGCCAGCCGAGGATTATAAAGATACGTGTTGAATCAGTAGATCTGTGTCTGTAGTACCATCGTAGGCCAACAGAAAAGTTCCAAATGATGATAAGCACTTCTTGTGGCCCTTCTGAAAGTATTTTAAAAAGTACAAGTGGCTTACGGGGCATGTCTGTGAACAGTGTGGATTGATGCCACCGACACTCTACTTAGCCCGACTGCATCACGCTTCCAGCAGCCCTTCCACTGCTGAGTCCCCTAGCCTGACTACATTTCTAATGTTGATAAAAAGGGTTGCAACCCCAGAAGCCACTCTTCTTTGGTGTTAATCACGCTCAAATGCAAGGTTACTAAAACCTATGAAATTGTATGATTTTCCTGGAAATTTCTTCTGAGCTCATGAGATAAAGTGGGCAGAGCTATGATTTTCCAGGAAACTTCTTATGAATTTACGGACGTGCGTAGACGATGGCGCCACGGCAAACAGAGGGGAAAAACTGTATCTTCTTATAAGATTTTTTGTGCGCTATAGTCGGACCAAGTCAGGTTGTAGAGAATCGGTTGACAGATGCATCAGTCGAGTTAGTGTTTTAACTTACACATGGCAGACATGTGCATACAGACATCCACCTCTGTATGAACTGATGAGATTCCTCACCTACACACTGATAATCCGCTCATTTGTACCCAACGTTAACTCCTCAGTCAACACCCATCAATCCAAATCCTTCCTGACCACGTCCCCCTATCGCCCTCTGTGTTCAGCTGATCTTAGATACTGAAATCGTGTTGCGATTATCGTGATCCCGTGTTTGGGTATACGTTTCGAGAAGCTTCCAACAGTACAAGTCGTGTTCGCCCATCAAAAGACGCGGTTAACGCAGCATCTGACTGAGCCGTTTCAAAAGACCATCATTTCTCATTAGTGATCCTCCTAATTGGCCGAACAAGCCGTGGATTGACATGATGAATAATGATTTCTTCACACACACACACACACCTCCCGTACAAGATCTTACTTATGATAAATGTTTTCAAAGATTTTGCCATCGGAGTGCTGACTTTACTGTGAAATCGATATCGTGATGTTATGTCAGAACAAATGCGTGTTCTTATCCTGCCATTTTAAACAGTTACAGGTCTTTTCGCTGCTTACGTTGTCAGTTCGATACAGTTCGTTTCACTAGGCTAGGTAACAGAACGTTGTTTCGCTACGTGGCAGAAGTTGTTTCGTAACATGGCAGAAGTTGTTCCGTAACATATGGCAGAAGTTGCTTCACAACATTGCATAGATTTCAAACAGCAGTATATATCAATACTTTTACATTTTTGTCTCCGCTCCGCAGGAAGGGTTTTCATGTAATCCCGACAGACGTTTCAGTGTTTGACTGGTAGCCTTTACCGAGAGTTGTGAGTAATAGATCTCCAAAACCTCTCAGCCTGTGAGTCTTACGACCATCGGTTGTCCTTGGGAGTTCGTTTTTCATCATGACTGAACGTTCATACTTCCCGTAAATGTACCCCAGGTGGCCAGAAGACGGACAACCGCAGAGTCAGTGGATCAGCTGAAATTTAGGCACGTAAAGACGAAAAGAGGATGAATGATGATGATAGATTCTTCTAAATCCGATTTTTTTCAACACAAATTGTAAGTGTGGCAGATGTGATGATTATCGATTACGAAATCAAGTAGCGTTCTGTGCACTTCTCTTTTCATGGTTATTATGCAGAAAACAGGAAATTGTCCCTCATTGAAAGCACCTTGCTGTCATCTTCAGAATGAACGAGTTTCATTCACAGAATTTTGAAGTACACGTGGGTGTATTGTTACGTCATTAACGTCGCTCAGGCAACCGCCCGTCATTAGATTTCGAAGTTTGGAGGACAAAAAGGACGCGTGTCCGCATTGTAACGTCGTCAATGCCGTTCAGTACATTCTCCAAACCGGCGATTGCCTCGCACTGAACTGAAGTCGGGAGGAGGGTGTTATTTTCCAATAGATAATAATTGGCTGCCTTGGCGTGCTCATCTCTCGGCATTTGTCCCAACAATAATGCCGCTGACGTGAGGGGAAATGCGTGTAGAGAACGCAGGGGTAGGGATTGCAATAAACGACCCTTTTTCTCGTTTGTGTATTGTTGTGCAAACTCTAATCATCAAAATGACTTGACTCGGAAGACCTAGATGTACAAATGTGTGTACGCCTTACCTCTTGGCAAGCCCGATTCCTGGCGCAACCCCTCTCTCTTTGTCTGACGTGCTGGAAAACAACAAACATATCCTAAGTATGGTTTATTTCTCATGTATGAATCATGCACCAGCTCCTGTAAAAAGATACGGATGTCGATAGAATAAAACAATCATATAATCATAGCACATTAGAGTACAAAGTAGTAGTCTCTACTAGACTTCAATTGACTCCAAGAAAATAGTAGATTTGGCCATAGCATTCGATTCTTTATGGCCTGTTATCTCCATGCACAGAAGTTTTGTTTTCGGTGTATCTGTTTGTGTGTTTGCTTGCTTGTGTTTCCGTAGTTATTTCCACATGCTAGGCAAGTCGGAAACAGTGGCGGGAAGCTAGGTCAAGGTCCCAAGTAAGGTCCCCGAAAAGGTTATATCTAGTCTTCAAATTCCTGCTATATGCGTGTTTGTTAACATATGGCCTTATGGGAGCCAGTGGGAAAATATGTAGACAGAATCAATGTAAGAAATTCACATTAATGAATGAAGCAAGATATTCACAAAAGTCTACTACATGTATTAGTAAATATTTCACGAATATGTGAAATCTTCGATTTTTGTACTTCATAGAAAAAAGCAGATAATTTATTCCAAATTAGTTTTCTACCAACTGATCTGAGGAAATAATGACCATCATCTATAGTCTGACTCTTCCCGACAACCTCTCTTCTAGATATGAGCTGATGGATGGTTCTGTGGGTCGATGTCAGCTTCCCAGTTCCAGTCAGTTCTGCTTCCTCACGGGTTAGCTTCGTCCCATCAGGAATCTAATTACAGTTTTCTAACAAGATCGATGTCCCTTGGGTCTATTTTTAATGGTGTCCTGTGGGAATGGATTATAATTAATTGCCTAATTAGTAAAAGTGTCCCTGTTTCTCTGTAAGTTTTGATATCTATTTTCCCGCCGCCGGTGGGAGCGGATAGGATTCTCTGGCGGTCTGACCAGGACGAAACCTCCACCGTCGAGACACCGGCCTTGGTGCGTTCCTTGTCTCTTAAGGCCCGGGCACATGCGTCATACGCGTACAACTGACGTACGATCGCAAACTGAATGCATTCTTGGGACAGTCGTGAAAACTGTCTTATATTCTCGCCGGTGTTTCTGTCACAGCCTGTATCCGTGTTTCCGTATGTAATACACATGAGCAACTCTGCGACCCGAAACGTTTGATACCACTTAGAGTTTGAATACAGAGGCGCCAAGCCCGGAACAGATAGGGGGAGTTTTCGCGAGCCACTATTAACTCTGAACCCGGCGCTGTACGGCTAATGGTACTTCACTCAGACAAGCTATCGTTAGTCAAACCCGAATGCATCTCTTCCTACTCTCGCCTCCATAGACCAAAGCCATTTGATCATGACCTTTGCAGGCACTGAGTGTTTTTGCCAGTCCAGACTCTCGCTACCAAAAGCCTGAATCTAAATTCAGCACGTCGCTTTGGGTAGAACAAATATTCTACAGAAGTCATTTGCGGCTAATACGAGTAGTCTTGGCAAAACTGATGCATGTGAGAATGATGCTCACAAAGCCTACAGCGCAGATCATAGAGAACAAAACAGGTGTCCCAGATTAACATTTAGGAATAAGTGGTTATTTGGTAGCATCTGTTGAAGTGGTGTTGGGAATATGTTCTCCTTTGCTAGCTTTAGTTCAAGTATTGTCAATGCCAAGCCGCTGTGTTCTGACATTGTACTCAACAGATGAGCGCTTGTTTCCAAGACCTTTTAATCTCAAAGCAACAAACTTTTATTCATTGTTTCTATTACTGATCATATAAAACGTGCCTAAATCTGTTCAATCAATAAGAACGGATCAAAATGGTTTATCCCAGACAACATGGTACCATCTGTGATGAACAAGAGCGATATTTTCAGACAGGACGGAGAATTATTACTGTATTAGTGGGAAATCACATCCCATGTTCGAGAAAGAATCAATAATCACTCGGTGATAAAAATGGTTCAAACTGCCACAGCCTTGAGCTCTATTATTCAGCAACATGATTTCACTCATCGATGCCATATGAAATAAACCAGCCGAAAAAATCTACTATTTTTCACGATAAATGTTCTGTGCCGATGAACTTCAAATATATCTATATATCTTTATCTGTATAGAAAAAACGGATGGTACTTCTAGGCTGATAAGAAGCTAAGTACATGAGGAGACTGCTAAAATGATTTCCCACTGGCACCTGGCCACTGGGCCCGAGATCAACTTCCTGCTGTGTCCCAGCTTCTGGGACCGCACTTCCTGTGTCTGACCTTTTTACCTTCGCCAAGAATTGGAGAAGGTTATGTTTTCCTGGCCGTGTGTCTGTCTGTGTGTCTGTGTGTCAACAGCATAACTCGAGAAAGCTTAGATGAATTATCTTGATATTTGGTAGGTGGGTAGGTCTTGATGAGAGCTCGAACTGATTAGATTTTGGGCCCCCTGGCGGCTTGTCATGGTACTGCAGCTGAACTTCCGGTTTTGATATCTCATGATCCAGACATGCTAGGGTGACGAAATTTGTATGGCAGGTAGCTCTTGTGCTGGGGAAGAAGTGACGTGAGTTTGGGTCCCCTAGTTGCTTGCTCTGGAACTGCAGGGGGGTTTAAAGGACAAATGTTTAAAGGAGGATAACTCAAGAACCGATAGATGGATCATCATGATTTTTGGTATGTAGGTAGCTTGAGTAATGCTTGACATAATGATATTACAATTATGCAAATATGGATGTAATTTGCATAATTAATGAGGAAATTCTATTAATCAGCTGCATTCCATGATAGGAAGTTCAAGCTTGCGACATATGATATTAACAACGAGAGAAACACAGGCAGATATCGATTATGCAAATGAAGACTTAATTTGCATAATTAATGAGAAAATGTTATAATTGCATAGTGGTAACTGCCTGGAATTTTATACTTGGGGTGTTTGAAGTTTAGTGAAGGTGAACATAATTTAACATAACTTATTCAAATAAGGACCTCATTTGCATAATATATGAGGAAATGCTATAATGGCATTCTTTGTTAAAATAAGACTGTTGGTGGAGATTATGATCAACAGATATAATTCATGCAATTGCGGATCCTATTTGCATAATCAGGGGGATTAATACATTGTATATAAGTTATTCATAAAAGCTAACATCATTTGGCGAAGGTATGAGATCGTGGAACTCTAGTTTCATCTGTAGTTAAGGATCTCTCCCACCAACGTGATGTCACTCAACTCTGCGAACGCACAGGCAAACACATACACACATACACACACAAACACACATACACACATACACACACACACACACACGTGTTTACACACACGCGCGCGCGCGCGCGCGCGCAAACACACACACAAACACATACATACATACACACACACACACTCACTCACACGCACACACACACAGACACACACACAAAAACACGACACACGCGCGCGCGCGCACATACACATACATACACACTTACACAAATACAAAGAAAACAATATCCCCGTACACGGACGGTAAAAACAATGATTTCCAAATCGTCTCGCAAAGTGTATAGAAGCAGACGCCGTGACTGTTGTGGGAATGACAGACACTGAAGGGTGCTGTTCCCACAGATAACAAACATCGACATGGTAATCCGTCAACGTTCCAATTTAAACACCAACATTAGCGTTATCTTGTTGTGACATTTTTGTAATGGTGATTCCTCAGCTGAAAACCCTGTTTATGATTTCAACGTACAACGTTCAAGAGTCGAACAGGTGGTAATGGCGTTACAAATTAGGGCTTTTCAATTCGATCTTGATCAGTAGAAAGGATTTGGTAGGGATGTACTCGTAAACTGTTTTGCAACAGCAACGACGTTATTGGTGATAACTCTACAATAGGCGTCATATGCAATTAAAAACAAAGTGAGCCAATATAATCAAACACACGGTGAGTAGTACCTTTTAAATTCCTTTTGGAGCTTTAGACCGCTAAAACCGTACATGGCCTACTGTGGAGCGTTCTAAACACGAACAATCCCGAAGAACACTAAATATCCCGGTCTATTGCCTTTGTGTTATGTAATGAGTCGTCACAGCGCCTAGCTTGTATTCCTATCGATCTGATGGCACGCGTGTTGGCAAAAGGTAATGATCTTTCCGGTTTCATTCGCAGAGGGATTGGAGTGGAGCCGCCAAGCAATTTTGTTTGAACATCCCTGATCCAACTCATCGGATCTGGTATGAAACTCAAAGCTAACGGTTGTTGCCCGAAGGGTCTCCTTGATCAGTGAAAAACTGCCCCTAAGCTGTAAAAGTTAAGAGCAATTTGTTCTCGGCCCGCCGCTGCCTGCTTCTACAAACGAGGAGAACGCGCTGCTCACGTTCGATTGAACTTGCTTCAAACCCGGTCTCCTAAAATAGCTGGGAGTTCTTCTGGGGGCTATTTTTAATCTTTATGTCCATCGACCGTTGACGGGTTTGGCCTCTGGGCAGCTCCACGCCTGCTCAACCCCCTGGAGCGTGGTTCATGGTCTCTCCGGTCGTGACCGGACTCCAAACTTTCTTCACTCGCCTTGCCGGTGGAACTAACTCTCGAGTGTCATGCATGTTTCATGTTTTCATTATGAGTTGCCTGTAAGTGTGATCCTTCGTAAAAATCTGTTGTCGTAAAAGAAAAATAAGGAACTATAAATGATAACTTTAAATGCTATTTTTTTCGATTTAGATTTTCCAACCTTGTGTTCTAGGCATGTAGGATTAGTGTTTGGCAAGAGTTGCAATCCCTGACAACAATTCCTCTTTCAGCACGCACAGTTTATCATTAAATTTCTGCTTATTATTCTAACGTACTCTCTTTCAATCATGTTAAATAAGTTGATAGTTGGATATTTTTCTGTCAATAGAGAACGTTTGGAGGGCCGTCTTTTGATTCTGAGATTGAGTATCCCAGAGGCCGTGATTACTGCCTGAGAAGAGTCTGTGATATAACAGTTTCTGGCGTCTGGTCAGCCTAAAGAGGCAGGTGTACAGGTGAGGCTGGCATTTAGGGGGATCAGACTGACGTGCTTTGCCTAACAACGGATTACTCCTAAGTAAAACATTTAGGGTTGACTAAGGACAGACCCGGACGGAGACAAATGTCATAACCTTAGGTCTCGCCAGGGACGAAGAGGATCTGTATCTGTCAAGCCGGGTTTAACCGCCGTTTGGCGTAAGACACCAGCTTAAGTAAGCGAATAAGGATTGCTGTAGATGGGTGTAAGTAACCTTAAAAGTCAAGTCATTTTAAATCAATGAGGGATTCTTAATTCTTCACAAGACCGTGACCATATGGCTAACGTTATGTTTTATTTGATAGTCTTAAATTCAACTTTCAAAATTCTCCTCCAGACAGCCACTCTTTTTTACATTTTTCAATATTCTTTATTTGCGACAACAATGAATAAAACATCAAGTGAACATGTATAGAAAATAGCAGCACGTAAGCCAGAAAAAACAATTTTATAGCCACAGTGAACTGACAAGAAAGTTCAGAATTTCGTTCGATATATTAAATTTTGTATATTTATTTTGTGATAATATTTGATATAGGGAAGAGCGGAATCTAACGTAGCTGATTTGACATGACTATCTTTGACTATGTAGATTTTTTCTATTAAATTCAGTGTGCTATTTAAGCATAATAGGGCAATTTACAAGTAAGTAAGTAAGCAATTTACAAGTGTAAGTATAATTGAAATACTACCATAGTTCTGTATCCAGTTTTACATTTACTGTTTCTGACATGATGACAAATGACCGTGTTAGCAAGAGAAAAAGCGTCATCAATAATGTGAAACTTCACACACAGGCCTTGTACGTCATCAATAATGAGAAACTCCCCATAGAGCCCCTGTACTATAATTCGATTAAATGTGCCTGTAGAACTGATTAAGGTCTGATTGGTTCAGGATCGGCGATAAAGCAGATGGGGCTTCCTTCTGCCAGTAGTAGTCGCGTGTCGCGCCACGTGAACTGGAGTTTGGTACCGGGGAATGCACAGCTTGCCTGTTACATAATCTCTCGTCGTCAGGGGCTGATTAGAACTCCTCTTCAGGAGATTATGATCCTACACATCTAACTCGAGAGTGCGAACACCTCGAATAAAGTTTGATGATAATGATGAACTGTGCCACAGTGCAGTTGTTGAAACCACCTCTCGCTGCAACCATCGTTCTTCTTCAGTGCAAGCAGCCTTGATAGCTGTCGGTGGTTGTTTGTAGATCTTAGATTTCTCATTCCTTTTTTAGGACTTCCTCTGGACACATGTACAGTAGATTTTGGAGGCTGTTGTGTATCAGTTGCTTTAAAATGTAAAAAAAAAATGCGCCGAATACTAGTATTTCATTTTCGGATGTTGTGTTTGCTTACTGTTTTTAATAAAACCCAACAGAAAATCGAAGATATCATATCCCCGTGAACTATTTAGAGCTTTTGTAAATTTCTTCCTGATTCTGTCCCTGCAGCATTTTCACACTGACTCACTGACACTGAGGAAACAGGCATGCATAAAACCGGAAATTGAAGAAAAGACATGAAATACTAGTAACATTTCCTGGGACTTTTGTTCCTGACCTGCCAGCATGTGTACATAACGTATGATGGAAACACAAACAGAAACACTGAAATCCCGGAGAAACACTGAAATATCCTCCCACAGTAAACAGGACAGACAGATCAGTAGTGTGTTCATGAGGCCCATGATGTGGCACATGGATAATCTAACTGTCCCTTTTAAAGTCTGACCGTTAGCATGTCCTAACATATGGGTGCTGTAGCTTAGGTAATGTTTGCACTGGTTTTCACCCAAGGATAATTTGACAACAAACAACATGAAAAGAGGCTCACAGTTCACACGATTTGTGCCACGAGACTTTAGTGGCCCAGATAGCAAGGTGAGTCATCTTTGATATAAAAGCTATCCGACACTTAGAGCAGTCGACGTCATCAAAACTATGGGTGTTACTGGTCAAGGTCTGTTGAGCGTTCCAAGACAGATAGTAGGTCTCCATTTTCTAGTCCAATGTCCTTGAAGGACGGCCACTCTTGAAAACGTTTATCGTCTGGTCGCAAAAGAATGCCCATAGCAGCCATGTCTATTAAGGAGCATAGATGTGCAATGAGGATGTGTACAAATGACTGACCCATTCACTCTCTCGAAAGACGTTTACTCCGACAGACAGCTGGTAAATGTTGTTTTCTACATCAAGCTGCCAGCTATTGTTGATGGAAACCTGCTGTTTCGATAAGTGAGGTGGGATTTAATTATCAAGGAAAGCTTCACGCTAGCGCTGCGTCTTTACAGCTACATGCAGTACGGTGGTACATGATAAGAGGCGAAACTTGAATATCCAGTAAGTGTGCCGGGCTGCATCCGGGCACCTTCGGTAACTCACGCCATCCTCTGGCAATATATTCTAAAAGTACAGACCCTAAGCGCTGGGTAACTCCACTATATATCTCTCTGGTCTTAATTATTAGGAAAAATTCAGGCTGCGTCTTTGCAGTCGCATGTGTTCGATTATACATATAAGAGGCGACACATTGAGGCACATTTCAAACTGAAATATTCATCAACACGCTGGACAGCGCGCGGCGCTCCTTATGTAAGTCACGCTCCCCTCCGGTAATGTATTCTCGTATCTCCAACACCGTGACAAACCAAACAGTAGAAACGCCAGGCAACAGGCCGGGGGATTTAAAAACGTCTGCTTCCCGCAGCAAGTAGTTGTTATCGACTACCGGCCACATAGCAGCTTCAGGGCGAATTCTTTGATGTGTTCGGAAACGGATTTGCTAAAGGCACTTTTTATTTTGCCATTTACCGTGTAGAAGGCGCGTCATACTTTTTTTATATTTCCATGTTTTTATATTAGCACCGTCCAACCACAGATTTTGCATCTCCCACAAAAAATCATGACCACAGCAAAAGATACACAAACTGGAAGTTCTGCTGCAGTACCAAGGAAAGCTGCTAGGACGGCCACTTGACAAATACATCATCACTATCCGTCCCGACCTTCTGACCATAAATACCAGTACACATGAACACAAACAGACGAACACACTGACATACACCCCAAACAATACCTCATTTTTCTTGTAGGTAAATATGCAGAATTATGATTTTGTTGCGACCCAGACCAGACTGAGGTGAGGTGAGGGTTTTTTTAACCTGTGACATCTGGTTAAGTGTTACATATATTTTCAGGTTTAAACCAGCTTATGTTATCAAAGCTACCCTCCAATATGGTGATGCCGCAAAATGTCTTTTATCATGTTTCCAAAATCGGTCCAAATGAGCTGGTCCAAATGACTTCAGTAACCATACAGATGCAGGTTGATTTAAGAAAGCTCGAGGAAAAGTGTCGTTTTCGGTAAGAGGGAAGAGTTCACAATAGGACATCATTAACGCGCGATGAGTGCCATGACTAGTACACTTGTATAAGGAATGTACTAACGAAGATAGTAGTGGACGCGTTGATAAAGGCTTGACATCCAGATAAACGATACTCTAAGCCAATTTCAAACTGTGCTACTGGATAAAATACGGTGATTACATCCGGATGTTTTGAATGACATCCATCACTCTTCATCACCGTCACTACATGTAGATGGAACTGGCAGAATTTGTCAATTTTGTCAAGGAACTGGAAAAAATAGTTAAACATGACATCCTCTGTATATATGTGGATGGTCGATATATTAATAATCAGAAGGCCATTTCTACTACTAGACTGGTCTACTGGAGTCTACAACAAAAGGAATGGGGTAGCAGCTACTCGATTCCTCGCCAATACATAATTCCTGATATCCCTTCCCATCTATCATTATTATTATATCCCCCCCCAACGTATGGGATCGGCATTTATGAATGCCTCTGACCTTGCCAAATCAGCGACCAAACGACCTTAGATCATTGTTGGTAAGATTCTGACATTGTTTTATGTGAGAAGACCAATCAAAATGTGCAGTGGTGAGACCTTTCCAAAATAAGCAGCTGTTTCTCTCTTGTCGGGGTAAGACAGATGATACAGCCCTTACAGAACCTGCCGGGCAGATCACAAGTGGTCGCGAAAAATGCAGCAGGAAGGATTACATACAGACTATATGATATCGATTTGGCATTTCAAAAGAAGACTAGAGAGCCAGAGGTACTCACGCACGGGCTCTAATCGAGAATATTCGAAGCATGTTCGTGGCTTAGATCTCGATGTTTTCATTAAAGGAGTGGCATATCAAATGATATGGTGATGCTCTGTGTTCTGTAGCTCACAGTTGAAACAACCTCTGGCTACAATCAGTCATTCTGCATTTCGTTCCACTTTGCCTTCTTCCTTAATATCAGATAATATCTATGTTTTGGAAATGAAGCGTACACGCCAAGCTTAGAATGCTGTAGTACTTTAGCGACACGGATAAAAGCTGCGCCTGCATGACTAAGGTAGGCCTCCATGGGCGGGACACGGAAATATATACGGCGGATGTGGCCTCCAGTAAATTGAACTAGAATTGGTGAGGGTCGAGTAAAAGTCATATTCATAAGCACCCCTGAACGCTAATGCAACAGCTTTATGGCAAAAAAAATCAATTTCAATTTCATACAAAGCATTGTCTCAGGTGTGGAAAAATGACTACTGCTACAGAGTCCTTGTTGCATTGGACTGGAAATGATAATGAAAACGTTTCAAGCTGAAGCACAAGTCCGGTCATTACAATCTCCCCGGGAAGGTTCATACAGTACCACAAAATATTTATCGCACACACCACAGTGGTACTTACATGTACTACTGCTGTATATGAGTTACCGATATCAATGCCAGACTAAAACAGCAGACTACGGTAATACGCACTGTGTCCATTTTGTGAGGAACATCAACATCAGGGCGCACCAACCTCTCCACCGGGACGGGGGCGATATCGACTTCTAACCAGCTTGCTGACGTCACATGTGCATATAGTCGTGTGTCCATTTTTTTTAGTTCAATTTTTCCACATTCTGTTTTGCCAACTCAGATGAACTTTCATGCTGGACTCCATGGCAGACTCTACGAGTCCAAGTCCCTTTTTTCTGGCGGCACATCAGATCTAATTGTCCTCGGTTTCTTATGCCGTGCATCTGCCAGTGGATGACTAGTCTTTGATGTTCTGATCGGGTTAATAAGATTTAACTTCATAGTTCACAGCGAATGTGAAGGCCGTTGTGTTTATGAAAGCGTGCACACGCATTGTTGTGTTCGTCAACAATCTCTTTAGAAATAAGTCATGTAAGTCATTTGTTTGTTTATTGGCGTATAATCAAAATGATAAAATAAACATAACATAACATGACAAAACAAGATATGCAGGGGAAGATAAAAGTCGCTATGCCTGTCCGCGATCTTCCCTCGACAACATGAATTGTATGACACATTATTATAACAGTAATTGATCAAATAGTCCAAATGATATTTAACAACATACAATAATTATTAGATAAGATATTATTAGATTAGAACAAATAATTACTAAGTAACGCTAATTATGACCCTGTAGAGAGATTACGGACGACTCTTTGTGCAGCTTTGTGCAGATGTATCATTATGACATTGTTGGGTTAATCCATGCGTACAGCTCGTGACCTGGCCACGGTCGATGCCAGGCGGTACCCGCGGGGACTACCTCCGGCCCGGGGCTCCAGTCACGTCCTTCTCATCATTACCCCGAGTTAACTCAACAGTCTCAACCTTACATCTTTCTCTGCCAATTTATCCCGTTTTCAAAGTCTTCGTTGAGAGGCCCGGAGACCTCGTGTCAAGGTGGATGCCAATTTCCGAATATCGTACTGATTTCCTTGTCCAATTAGGATCGAATCGGCCGCAGCAAAATTGGTAATTATCTTCCTTCGGGTACTGGCGGGAGTTCAAGTTTACTATGAGAAGAAAATCAGCAAGCATATAGGAGGAAATGATCGAACACTTGTTTCCAACCGAGAGAGAAAAATACTTCTTGATTAGAATGATTGTGGAAAATGAAAGGCAATCTAAGCCGTAGATGAAATTATCAGGGTACAGGTTGCAATCTGGCAGAATCGGCGATTCGTCCGTTAGAGATAATTTAAAGATATGTCTCCTGTATAGACAGTCGGAACTTTTTAACTTCAATTTTTATCAATGTATTGGCTTGAAATCTGGGATGTATAAATGGGAGACGGCTCTGATACATTCCTAGCATCCTGATCGGAGCCTCCGTTGATCTCTACCCTCTTACAAATACATCACAAAGCAGTCCACATCCACCAGACTTACAAACTGCTGAATGGCAACCTCCACTGCAAGAAAAGTGGGCTTTTCCAATCGATAAGACGCGGCCAGGTAAGTCTGGTAACGCGTGCTTTAGGCAGTATACTACGCAAATCCAGATTTGCTGTGCGTTTGGTATATATTCCACTTTTTGTGGGATATATGTGTATGTATTTCCAGGTGTTATTAGCTTGCCGAGTACGTCTGCCAATGGATAGCCTAAAGAAACGATAGGTGCGAGGTAAGTCTGATAATGGTTGCCTCAAACATAAAGTGTCAGAGGAAACCATTCCGAGGCTTACCTGTCAGGCTTCAATCCAACATTTCGAGCAATGTTCGGGTTCATCAAACTTACCACAAGATAGTCTGTCGTAATGCCAAAATAATATAGGAGAACGCCAGAAAATTTAGACGTCCTGTGGCAGAAAATCACATTTGTCTACCTGCCGCTCTATCGTATTGGAGCTAGATTGATGTATTGACCTTGGGGTGCGTGGGCTCGGTAACATAGATTCAGCTTGGCAGGTTTCAGCAAATGGGAATATATCAGACGACGTCTCATTCGTGTCATTGACCGTAGCAATGTTGATGCAGGTAAACGATACAATTCAAACTCTACTACTGGATAAAATACGAGTCACATTCATTACTCTTCTTCAGCGTCACTAGAATGAACTGGCCGAACAAGTAACACGTATCAGAAGACCGTAGCGTTGTGTAACGTTCGTGAAGGCCACACATTATGTAAAGTATCCAGTACTTGGTGGCTTTGTATTACATTGTGTGACGCGGCGTTTGTCTGTCACCTCTGTCACGACCAGTTCGAGATCCAGTTCCAATGATAGCAAATATGCGTAGGCACGATGTAGTGCATATCCATCCATATCTGTTACTATTGTTTTCCTATGGAGAGATTTTTAAATAGCCAAAGACTAGGATATCTTCACTTATCGTGTTGCTGATTTTTATTGAAGCATAAGACTATTTTAAGCAGAGTTTTATGCATAGAATACACAGGAATGTAATCGATATCGTTCTATCGATGAAAAAATAAATGATAACTTAATTACTTAAGTTGATGTTACATTTCATTTCATTTCATTTATTTATTTATCCAGGTGATACATATCGCCTTGTCGGCGTTTTTCAATGATACCTGGGGGGTAAACCCCAACATAGTAAAATACAAACAAAGTAACTGAGGATAAAATACAATAATAAATAAGAAGAAAATAATCACTATATACAAGTGTGCAATGAATCATAAGGTAACATAAAGAATCCAACCAAACATAAATAAGTTAAAGCGAAAGGAATTTGCATATCAATGGAACTTATCTCACAAGCATAAAACAAACAAAATCATATTAACTGGTAAGGAAAATCATAATGTTTGTAAATCACTCAACCAAAATCAAATTAACTGGTGAGGGAAGAAAGTCTGGTCTTAAATGTACTGATAGATTTTGAGTTTCTTACATGTGGCGGAAGGGAGTTCCAGAGAACTGTGCCGGAGAATGAAAA
>NW_017804065.1:1154636-1155710 GCF_001625305.1 Branchiostoma belcheri
ACATGGCCCGGTTCCATCAAACATTATGCGCTAGGTGAAGCCGGCTCGCTCTAATTCAACGTTCAGGTTTTGTCAAGACTGTCAGACACCACATGATTAAAATGAAACCTGCTCGTCCCCAGAACCATGCATTGCAAATCAGTACGGGCAGAGCACCTCATGCTGCGCTTGACACGAGATTTTGTCGCGCGGTCAATGTGGAGAACTGGACACAGGCTCACATGTGGCCGTGTTCTAGCGGAAGTGTTTGGCTATCCAACGGATATCCAACATCTGAACCGACTACACTCGATCAGGCACAAGAGAGTCATAAGAGTACAGGACTGTAAAGGTCCACACATTTTTTCCGTAAGGCGTAATAAGCTACATATGTGTCAAGCCTCACAACCAGCGATACCCAGATAAAGCGATAACGCCTTGGAAGAAGTGATTGACGGATTGAGACCCGAGTCTAAAATATCGGCGGCAACCATGTACTAGTAATTCAGAACAATAGCGGATGAGCAGATGTGACAAGGAAGGAAGTTTCCCCTGTAGTGCAACATAATATATTTTGGGCACATAAATTCCAGAAAGAGACGTCGACAGGGATCGACAGGACAAGGTCACAAATGGTGGGAATGACCAACAAGGGTAAAATGACACACACACGGCAGTGGCGTATAATAATTTAAAAAAAAAAAAACCCAAGATTACCTACAGGACAATGTAGGACCGGGACAGACGCAAACTACTGTTGCACCTGGGGATAGAAACTGAGGCTGGAATATCTGTGCCACATCTGGCACATCAGAAAAAAGGTCCGAACCAATATATAAAAAATGGCCAATACACTGGTATCCATGTCAATTTTCCATGTACGTACCTCATACCGATTCAAAACAAACCTGAGCATATTTTACTACTTTAGACACCGGGTTCACTAGCCACGCAGGGAGCAAGGTGCCCAAAACTCGAGACACTGTAACCTACGAATGCACGATAAGATGTCATGGAACTTGCGAACCTGCTAGTACTCAATTAGTATTACTCATATTAGCCCATTGAGTAGGTAAGAATTGCCATGAACGGTCG
>NW_017804065.1:1155730-1158016 GCF_001625305.1 Branchiostoma belcheri
ATTGATTTGCATTTGGAAGGGTTTAAGGAGAGTCTGTTGGCAATAAACCAGTACACTAGCCGGGTAGAGTCGTTCTGGATTGTGTCCTGTATTGTGTGTGTGCAGCTGTGTGAAAAGTAGAGAATGGTGTCATCTGCATACATGGCTACATACATCAACCACCATGATCTTAAATCTGTATTTGTATCTGTATCTGTATAGCCGGTATAACCGCCTTTCGGCGTAACACACCAGCTTCGCAGGCACGCGGCGCGGCGGCAGCTGGCTATATTACACCGATCGACTTGTTATACCTAACCCTTGAACTGCTAGCTCTAGACGTTGTTTAAAGCTATCTATTGACAATGCCCCTACTGTACTTGGTGACAGTGAGTTCCACTCTGCGATAGTTCTAGGAAAGAATGCATTCTTGAACACCTCAATCCTTGGTTGATAACTCTGGTAAATCAATCGCCTTCAGCTGTCAACCTATCCCAGAACGCAACATGCTGAAGCGAGGTTAGTTGGGGATCTTTCAAAAGTTGCATTCAGACAAATACGCAGGGACTTTTAAATCACCTTTATCTTGTACCATACTTATCTTGGGGGGTTCGGGAAGATCTTGTATACAATAACCATAAATCCCTTTAAGTCTGACGCATTCCCCCATGGTTGCTTCCAGTGCCATCTTTACCCACCCTTTTCTGTCCTCCGCCCTCTGAGCACAGTGTGCCCTCTCTTTATCTTGAAAACAATCACCATGGAATCCACTAAAGTCTGACGCGTTCCCAGTAGTGATGTCAGGTGTGTGGCGGCCACTTCCCGTAGCGACGGCTTCATGCAGGCCAAAGACGTCACTAATTTTACGTAATTTCCTTTACACAGAGGAACTTAGATACAGAATAGCATAGAACCTCAGCCTTGCGGCTTTTTTGTAGCTATGTACGTAGATCCATTTGAGGTTTTGAAGCAAACTGTACCCATATCACTGTCATCATGAGGTCATAACATGCGCAGGAATGGCTTAAAAGGTTCTTATCTTGCTGGTGCAGTCTGTAGTGTTCCTCCTCCGGTTTGTCATGTGAGGAGATCGCTGCTACAAGCCTCCAGGGAAACAGGCGGATTAATGAACAGTAGATCATATTTTCTGAAAACATATTTGACCTCAGGACAACATGTGTTTATGTTTTTTGAATATATATTTTAGTGATATCCTGTCGTCTTTTGATGTCCTTATCATCAAAGAACACAGAGGAAATTAGTGATATGTATCGAGTTTTGTAAGCCGACTTGTGTTGCACTGTGTTGAAAAATACTGGAGCAAAGTGTCTGCCAAACACAGGGGCTCCCATTAGTTGTATCCGTGTTGGTGGTGCCTGATGTAGATGTTAATGTGCCGTGTAGTCTACATATCTACATATGATATTATGTTGCAAACGTACATGGGTTGATGTCACAGGCATTACACTTCCGTCTCATCCTCAGTCGCTGATGTCAGAAAGCGGATGCTATCTGAAACGTCTGACTCTTCAGAAAATTGCTTGATTTATTTTGTATATTACGTACATGTCGGTTAGTTTGTCCAGAACATCATTGCAACTTACTTTAAAAGCATGGTGAATATAAATGTTGCTGTTATTACATTTGCTGTTATAATAGAAGTCAGTAGGAAATCCACAACAAGTTGATGCGCAATTTTAGTGTGAATCCACCGTGGTGAATCGGCTCTTATCTAAAGGGAATATTCAAACTTCTGCAAGGGCACACACAGATGCGATAACTTCTTCTTTGGAGATAGTGGGTACTGTGATAAATAGTCTCACGTTTGCAATGATAAATGAGTTCTGTAATCTTCGTAGAAATGTCGTCTAATGGAGGTCCGGATGATGGATTTGCATAACAATAAATGGATGTACAACCTTCACTCCAGAGAATATGATTTCAACCGTGTTACTTTCCACTAAGTCTAAATATCAAATAGCTGGCACAGTACAGACGTTAACGTTCCTATTGTAACCACAAGTGGTACTAGTTTAGTGCTTCCTAAATGTAACTTGATAGTCAACCGTTGAAATACTTCAATAAGTCCATTTTTTCATTTTTTCAAACAACTTGAGAAGAAATGGCACCCCTGACAGGGCAACTCACTGACACTGTACACGTATTCAGACTACTGGCGACGACAAAACCCTGTTGAATCACGACTATATTCGTCATCGCATGGAGATGACAGGAGACCTTACTGTGTCTGTACTATAAATCCCCTAATGCGGTCTTTTGTAAGAATGCCCTATCTGTTAAGCCGAA
>NW_017804065.1:1158036-1159523 GCF_001625305.1 Branchiostoma belcheri
GAAAAAGTTTTGTTTTTGAAATCTGACGGGTAAGAGCAAGTTTAGCTGCTCCCCGGACTGTGAAAAAGTTTTGTTTTTGAAATCTGACGGGCAAGAGCAAGTTTAGCTGCTCCCCGGACTGTGAAAAAGCTTTGTTTTTGAAATCTGACGGGTAAGAGCAGGTTTAGCTGCTCCCCGGACTGTGAAAAAGCTTTGTTTTTGAAATCTGACGGGTAAGAGCAGGTTTAGCTGCTCCCCGGACTGTGAAAAAGTTTTGTTTTTGAAATCTGACGGGTAAGAGCAAGTTTGGATCCCTCCCCGAACCGTATGGAACGTTTTTATTTAAAATCTGAAAATTTAAAAACATTTCGGATACTCCCCGCACTGGACATGAAAGTTTGCAATTTTGATGTTTCTTATTATCCGACTTGTTCCTATTGTTTATTGTCGTTTGAGTATAGCATAAAAAAGCCTCCTAACGTACGCTCCGATGGGGTGTCAGGTTACGCGCACATTGTAACAGACAATCTAACAACACATCACTGTTTGAGACATTTGAATGCTTCCTACCCCTAACACCTCCCTTGCCTCTCGCTGATTTCGTATCAATTTCTGAGTACGGTCAGAGTGAGGTGGGTTCCATGAATGCATGTTTGTGATTAGCGGTAACAGTTTGAGCATGCCAGGATAAAATTGTAACACTAGTCCCTCTGTGACATTAGGTCAGTTGCACAAGGAATTAGCTTCGTTACGGGGACTATTAAAAAAAAAAACAAACAAGAAGCCATAGGCGACAATTCTCCGTGAAGTATTATATATTGCAACAAAAAGAAGTAGCCATTGGCGACAATTCTCTGTGAAGTGTGATAAATCGAACAAAGAAAAATTGTTTAAACGCGCGTCGGCTCAGTCATCTTAAGACGCAACAACCAATCAGAGATGCGAGATGCCTACACGTGACGCGGGAAGGGCGCGCGATGCCCGAAATATTTTTGCGTCAATATTCAGCGCCGTGATTCAAGAGATTAATACCCGGAAACAATTTTTTTCTTGTTTTGAACGCATTAACATGCATTTACGCTAATCTAGTATGATTCAGGGTTACTTTTTTTTTAACCTGCCATGGCCAGATTATCTAAAGATTTGTGTATTGTGTGTACAATCTATAGAAAGAGAAATGTACATCAGGTCCGATCATCCGATTTTCACGTTTCGGTTTTTTGGACTCGGTTCATGAACGTATTTTGGTTTGGCTCCTGGAATGTGCAAAAAAATGACTCCCGGGACTGTCTACAGGGAACACTCGCACATTCGCGGTGTATCAGGACAGCGCGACTGGTCGTCATTAGCGCAGTAACAGTTGCATAAACGGACGAAACCATTTCAAAGAAATGGGGATGTTTCGAAAATAAGCATTTACTCCAATATCAAAACAGCTACGGTAAAAATAAAAAGACGTGCATCATCCCGGACATAATGCAACACCACATGCGAAATTACACAGAAAT
>NW_017804065.1:1159543-1161917 GCF_001625305.1 Branchiostoma belcheri
ATATATGGAATTGTCTACTTTTGTATGTGAAGAGAGAGGGAGTGAAATATGCCACATTTGCTCGCAAATGTTCACTGTACTGGCCATTGGAAAGGAGACCTTACGGACTCCCGAAGGATTCGCCCTGGCACTAAGAGATAGGCAGGTAGCAGGTGCGAAGTGATACCGCTGCGTGCCGTTTTAATTGCGCCTCGTGGTGATAAAATCCTCGACCTTACTCTTTCTTGGGCTTTACAAACAGCGATGGTAAAGTACAGTTAAACCCACAACATATCGCGGGTGCCGCATGGAAGGCGCCGTGAAGCTGATGTCAAATGCTTCATGCACATGTATTTCACCCATGTCGGTTACGCTACATGAATCTAAATTGAGCTACAAAACTGTGCTTTTCTGACAAAAAGGGATGAATTTTGTAAACAGCTTGACCAAATCCGGCATTTTATCTGGTTCCATCAAATTCACAAATTATCTCGATCCGTTGAAGAATCGTTCTAAGACACTTTCAGCAGCACCAAAAAAACAGGAAATTTTGAAGATACATTTGCATATGGAACAGTTTCACACTCTGAATTCTTCTTACAAGCGTTCTCTAAAAGTGTTTAGTATTGGTGGGCCAAAAAGCCAATTCCTTTTCTTCTTGGATACCCTCCAACAACCTGAAGATTGTGCGGTGATCATGGCCGAGCGGCCGTCATTCCGGCCCTCAAGGCCTTTACTGTCCGTACTTGCACAATATCAAAATTCGTTGATCTACTGTTACTTTCCCTATATAGTGGAAAGAAGATGTACTCAATTGACATAACACTCCCCACTACCACCACATAAAAAATATTACATTTACGATTTCTTTAACCCAGTTTGTTCAGCTTGTTGAGCTCTAATTCTAAACATGAACTAGAGTTCCCCGATCTCATACCTTCGCCAAATGATGTTAATCTTTATGACTGACAAATTATAGATTAGATTATTCCCCCCCCTGATTTAAGAAATAGGAACCTAATTTTCATGAATTATATCATTTTATCATAATCTCAACCAAAAGACCGTCTTATATTAACAAACAATGCATTCTAGCATTTCCTAATAAATTATGCAAATGAGGTCCTCATTTGAATAAATTATGTTTAATGATGTTCACCTCAATTTAACTTTCAAATACCACAAGTATGAAATTCCAGGCAGTTATCATTACATAATTATAAAATTTTCGCATTAATTATGCAAATTAAGTCATTATTAACATAATCAATATCTTCCCGTGTTTCTCTCGTTGTCAATTACCAATGTCACAAGCTTCAATTGTCCTATCATGGAATGCAGATGATTTATAGAATTTCCCCATAAATTATGCAAATTACATCCATATTTGCATAATTGTCACATGATTATATTAAGCATCACGTAAGCTACCTACATACCAAAAACCACGACGATCCGTTAACTGGTTCTTGAGTTATCCCCTTTTGAATATTTTCAAGAATATATCCCTGCAGTTCCAGAGCAAGCCGCTAGGGGGCCTAAACTCACGTCACTTCTTCCCCAGCACAAGAGCTACCTACCATCCAAATTTCATCACCATAGCATGTCTAGATCATGAGATATCAAAACCGGAAGTTCAGCTGCAGTACCATAACAAGCCGCTAGGGGGTCCAAAATCTAATCATTTTGAGGTCTTATCAAGACCTACCCACCTACCAAGTATCAAGACAATCCATCAAGGCCTTCTCAAGTTATCGTGTTTACAGACACACACACACACACACACACAAACACACACATACACGAACGCCCCTGAAAACATAACCTTCTTGGCGAAGGTAAATATTCCATTCTACGTGTTGTCCGTAAGT
This sequence comes from Branchiostoma belcheri, assembly GCF_001625305.1. Lineage (NCBI taxonomy): Eukaryota > Metazoa > Chordata > Leptocardii > Amphioxiformes > Branchiostomatidae > Branchiostoma > Branchiostoma belcheri. Next base: position 1,161,394 of record NW_017804065.1, read on the forward strand.
TGTTTAATCAACCTCTTCCTGCAAAACGTCCGGTATGGCAAGGCGGTGCGTATGTTGGGCGTTAGGAGGGATATTCCTGGATCAGTGGTAATTTCCACTAATGCCCGGCTGTATCACACCGGACACGTAATTTACATCTGCCGGGCGGGGGTAATGGATAGGCGGGTGAATTGCTTGCGTGCCTCGGTCGGCAATCCCAGCACTTCGGCAGTAGGAGAATTCTGCCGGTCTGCACGCGAGTGCCACTCAGGTATAGTGGAAAGTAAATACTCAGGAAATATGGCACGGAACAAAAACAAATGCCGTTGGAATGAAGATAACGTTTACTTATCAACCTCATGAAATTTCATTGTCAACAGCAATTTATTTGGAAAATAATCCGTCTTAAGGCTTATTGCATGGTAATGTAAGGGGTAAAGAGGTAAAAAATGTCTAGTTTATGGATGTTTCTACTCACAATACTGGGGGTTTGACTTCTTTGGAGAAATACGTGGGTTTTATGAGTTTAGTAGAAATGTTTTGAT
>NW_017804065.1:1161967-1163577 GCF_001625305.1 Branchiostoma belcheri
TAACCAATTAGATGGTAGATAGCTCTTGTGCTGGGGATGAAGTGACATGAGTTTGAGCCCCTAGTTGCTTGCTCTAGAACTGCAGGGGGGTTTGAAGGACAAATGTTTAAAAGAGGATAACTCAAGAACCGATTGATGGATCATCGTGATTTTTGGTATGTAGGTAGCTTAAGTGATGCTTTACATAATGATATTACAATTATGCAAATATTGATGTAATTTGCATAATTAATGAGGAAATTCTATAAATCAGCTGCATTCCATGATAGGAAGTTTAAGCTTGTAACATGTTATTAAGAACGAGAGAAACACAGGCAAATATCGATTATGCAAATGGGGACTTAATTTGCATAATTAATGAGAAAATGTTATAATTGCATAGTGGTAACTGCCTGAAATTTCATACTTGGGGTGTTTGAAAGTTAAGTGAAGGTGAACATAATTAAACATAACTTATTCAAATAAGGACCACATTTGCATAATTTATGAGGAAATGCTATAATGGCATTCTTTGTTAAGATAAGACTGTCTTTTGGTGTAGAATATGATCAACAGACTGATGTAATTCATGCAATCGAGGATCCTATTTGCATAATCAGGGTGATTAGTATATTTCTTATTCATAAAGGCTAACATCATTTGGCGAAGGTATGAGATCGTGGAACTCTAGTTGAAATATGATGTTGAAAATGCTTGATGCAGTTCAGTTTTACATTGGTAAGCTGTATTTGTTGGATGAATTCTGCCGAAATCTGAAAACAACGAATTTTTATCTACCAACGGTAACTTTTCAGGACGTAATCGGAAACACAACATCTATTTCCCTCGGCCTAGTCGCCCGTCTTCCGTGCGCCATTACTGGCTCGCATATTGCGCCATTCCCGCGCTGGTATCAGGACACTGTAACGATATTGTCACCCGAGGACTTCCGCTGTCATCAGTTTTAGCAGCAGTAAAAGCCTAAAGGTCACATTGAAACGTTGCCATGACATTTAGTTATTCTCATTTGCCCCCTTGATTTCCACCAGACCGAGATCACTGGGCGAGTGTTGAACGACCAAAATTGGATTTGTGTGTTCCTTGGTTTTATAATTTGAATACAATGCACTATCAAAATAATGTAAAAGTGGACAAATCACATAGGAAACTTAAAATATTCTCATTCTCTATCTATGAAATCCGTTGAGTGACCAAATCAAATATTTGGTCGCTCAGCGACCACAGCCTAGCGGACCGGGCACGTCAGCGATAGTGCAGTTTGTGGATCGGATGTCACGTTATTGAGCACGCTGATGTATGGTGTGTTGAAAGACGCGTTAGGAAGAAGCATGGATACAATCTCACTCAGCTTACAACCTTTCATACGGTCGGTAACTCAACAGCTCACCAATGAATACCTCTATATACCTAATATCCTTACCTCTACCATTATAAGTTTCTAACTATTTTTCACAGTTTTTCACAGTGAACTTCTGGCTGATTTTGTTCTAGCATTTTCCCACTGGATTTCCATAAGGCAACAGACACGAATATAGCAGGGAATTCGGTAACCAATACGTAATGCACTTCCATTTCTACCTCCACTTCTACCTTCCTGTCAGTCTGCGGTT
>NW_017804065.1:1163597-1180281 GCF_001625305.1 Branchiostoma belcheri
ACCTTTGGTCATTCTCCCTGTCAATCTTCCCCACCCACGTGATGTCAACCCGCTCTGTCCGGACAAACTTATACCAACCCACAGCTCAGCCACCCAAAACAATACTCCCGAAATCCTCAAATTACATATGTTGCATGTTAGAGCCCTATCCTCCAGCTCACTAAAAGATCTGTTGTGATACACTGCATGAAAGTTGACATGTACTGCTAGTGTATTACTATCCTACACACGTATGCACCATCCCTGCGGTACACATTAAGTGCTGTACCCAAAGACCTTGAGAATGAAGAATGATTTATCCAAGTCAGTCTGCCCAAGACGCTGTACAGACAACCATTTAAAAGATGCCAAACCGCCGAGGAGTCTTCAGACTCTCCATGGCAAACTGGATATTCGTATGTCTCATTTTCCCCACTGATATATGCTGCAACATTTATCCATTTGTTAAAGGCATTCATTCAGCTTTGATTGCTCATTATCAGACACATAGGTTCGACTTCAACGTTGGTTTTATTACATTCGCCAAGATGTTTATGTTTTTATAGCATTTGTCTGTATGTATATGTCTGTGAGTGGTTTAGTACGATAAGTCAAAACAGAAAGCTATGTTTGACTTGTCGTTTGTAGATTTTGGGTTCCCTAGCGGCTTGTTATGGTGCTGCACCAGAAGTTCACGTTTTGGTATGTCATGATTTGAACATTCTAGTGTCTCGAATTTTGAATGGTAGATAGCTCTGGTGCTAGGAAAGAAATGGCGTGAATATGGCCCACAGGTCTTTGTTTAAAAATCTCTAATCAGAACAGCCTTTTTGTTCATCATCATGGCTTGTTGCTGTGTCTCTCTAGTCAGCTCTGTACCTTCTTTGTTAAGATAAAACTGTTGTTGGGTGGAGAATATGATCAACTGATATAATTAATGCAATCTCTGTTACATAATAAATGTCAGAGAAAAAGATTGTCAGTCTTAAAGGTTAACATCATTTGAAGATATGAGGTCGTGGAACTCTGGTTGCTATTTGCCGCGGTTCTCAAAGTCGTATATCTCGCTTCATATCGAGTCCCAGGATAAATAGGTGAAGCAACAAATGACACCGTAAATTCTCGACACCACATTACATCAGGAAGATAAAATGAGCGCTAGAGTTTGAGTGGATGTTTTAGACTGTGCTCCAGGCTGCGTTATTATTACTAATGGAAGATTGATGCGTTTATAAATCTTCTGCTCTGTGTTAAATGTATTTTGTGGTGCAAGATGTTTTTAAATTGTCCAGATAATGACTTTTATGATAATACCAAACATGACTGTGCATACATATTGATATATATATAGATACATACATAGATATAGATGCTGGATATGTTGACATGCCTAATAAGCAACAATTAACACGCAAATCGCATTAGTATCAGTGGGGCTTGTGTTTAGATTGTGTGTAATCTATACAGGCAACTTCTCGGGGTTGACGGGGTGTCCCAAAGATTATACACAACTCCAGTTATGTTCCGTAAGCAATTGGCAGGTTTTGGGTAATAATTATTCATATCGTACTATTTGTCAGCATTGGAAAATTCTTAGCATTTGGATACTACTTAGCATTTGCAATTTGTGGTTGTTTTTTTTACTAATTTAAAAGTGATCGGCCTTGTCAAGGATGCATGGATCTTGTTGTCGACAGCTCACAGATTGAAGCTGTAACAAATGTATAAATAAATGTATAAATGAATGAAATTAAGGCCGATTCTCTACGTGGATAGTTTAATATCCGGGCTTCTCTACAAGTCAGATTCCTGCTGTAGGCGTGGTGATAGATTTAATCACACGCGAGGCCCTGTTAGAAATGACCATCTCGATAATCACGTTGATAGATGGATATGGCTGTTTCTCCTCATTGAGCGAGGACGGCATAATCAGTCAGAATGGAGTAGGGGTCAAAAACCACGGTGTGACGCCTGCCTGTAGCGGCTGGGGGATTCCAGCGTCCAATTTACGGAAAGAACCGATATTATCAGGGACACCTGTAAAACAGGTCACGGCCCGAGTGTGATCTGCTGGTAAGGTAAATAAAATGAAAATGAATGATAGATCGTTTCATGATTACAGGATCAATCGTGGACAAGGATGTAGTGAGGGATGAGATGATACTGTTTTTCACAGCAACTCAGTTTCTGTATTGACTAGAGCGTTCAGTTCAGGTAAAATATTATTTCCCACAGTATCAATCCGTCATACAAAATAAATCAACCAACCAGATAAATTCTCTGAGGAGTCAGACATTTCCGATAGCATCTACTTTAATCTGTGACTGAGAATGAGTCTAAAGCGAAGACAAGTGTAGCCAACCGTAAAAAATCGTCTCTGTATTTATACAGAAATTTTAACAATATCTCGACATATCTAGGTCATCATTTCCGGCATAAGTAGCAGCACGCTCTTTCATTAAAACTAATGACGGCAGTTCCCGTTCTCACAATTCCGCACAAAAAAAAATAAGAAGAAAGCTTAGGGTGCTTGACCTATAGTCTGCCTTCCTGGTCTTTGTGAACACAGTTGTACATTCTGACATCAGTGCTTTACTAACGAGGCAGTTTTAGGTTCAACAAAAGGCTTTCTGATAAGAACATAATTGTGAAAGACGGAGTCCAAACGAGATGAGAGCGACGTATTTCTAGCGTTAATGTGCTGTTCTGTAGTTGCAAGTCCTGTTCCGTATATACCGTAATCCTGTATGTACATGCTGTGTTTTATGGATGGAATCCAGGAGGTGTATTATTAGATTTATTCTAGTGTAATGGATAACTAATAAAACATCAAAATTCGTGCGTGTCTTGTTGTTATGAGTTGTAAGTCCTGTAATCATGTACGTACATATTACATGCAGTGTTTTTATGGCGGGACTCCAGGAAGTATAGATTAGATTTATTTTTGTCTAATGGATAACGAAGAAAACATCAAAATATGAAACATCTAGTGTTAGTTTTAAAGCGGTGGTTCGCATGGTGCGTTCTGCCTGCGGCAAATCTTGCCCTTATCACATCTCTTTGAAGTGGATTTGGACACATATGTTTAGACACGGTGCGCTGATGAGAGGCTGACTAAGAAATGATAACTTCGGGCAAAAAGCCTCGCTCATTCCTATTACCTTTAGTGTGTAGTGACTTGCCGTGTCAGCGGGCATCAGGAAGCGTGCCTATGTTTTATGACGCCTGTGGAGAGCACAATACTTAAGAGGCCTTTTCTCGTGGTTTCAACTGCGCAAGAACTAAGAATCACTCGACTGTAAAATTGTTAGCTCTGAGTAAGAAGATCCACCCTTTCTGTATGGGGAGTAATTAAATGTAAAATCACAAACCATCAGTGTTTCCCTAATGGTTTAAATTGCGCCAGAACAAGAAACCACTCGACTGTGAAATGTTTAGCTCTGACTAAAAACGTCCACCAAAGCGCTTTTACTGTTGAGGTTGGCAAAACCACTGACGAGTGATAAACGGTTGGCAAACCTTGCAGTCAGTTCAAATGATGCACCGAGGGGATTCCTTACTAGCTGACTCTCAGTCCTTTTTAACCCCTTTTCTTAGAACGGCGGAGTAGATTCCACGATATGACCTTTTGACCAAATGATAATGCCATCGTTATTCCCCTGCTTTGGCCAGCTTGTGCAACCAAGACATATGCCCGCACGAAGACGGCCTGACCACTGTAAAGGAACACTGACGTCGTATAGCTGCGTTTTACGGTTATTGAGACAAGTCAAAACCATTATATAAGGAACAGACTCTTGGAGGGGGACAGAAGGGTGGACAACGGAAAAGATGGGAGGATGGACACTAAGTCGAACATTAAGAACAACACAAAACTGAGAGGAGTAAAAAAAATTGTGGTCAAATCTTCTCTTGGTACTTCAAACGTCGAACAGTTGAGATGGAAATAGAGCTGTAACCATAGTGAGAGGATTATTGGGATATGTTTGTGCCCATGTGTAATCTCAATAATTCTTCAGAAGGAAACTAGTGGGCTTATCATCAGAAGAGCCCGCCGCCGGGGCGCCCGTTACACGCAATTATACAATTCGAGCTTTATTTTTCTACCGATTAGCTACAGCTGCCTTCCGCATCGCTTTTGAATTAAACAACTGCTTATGTATGAGTGTCATGATCACCATTAACTGTTAATAGACTTGTACTCTAGGTCTTTGGAAAAAACACGATAAACTTCCAGGCTTCTCGCCCCCCCCCTGTACGTTCTCTTTTGTTGGTGTCACTTAATGATTTGTTTCTTTTTATATGTAGGTAGATAAGCAACAAACAGTCGTCTTTCAAGGCGTCGATCCAGATAAGACTGAAGAGGCAGATGTAGGTACTTTTTTATAGCTTCTGGCCGAAGTCAGTCAACGGTAAGCCAAAAGGATAATTTCACGATATGCGAAAGAACATTGATGTACGATATAACATGGAAGACATGAGCCTGACAACTCGATGCCTGTCGCGAGCAGTGTCATAAATTACGGGACGTTACAAACTCGACTTCGCTCTTAATCCAAGGCAACAGGTGCCTGACCACACCACTTCTTCCATAAGGGCAGCGTAAATAGACGTAAAGGCCATCTGTCAATTTGAGTTTTACTACCGCACCGTAACAAGTCGTTTCTATATCCTACACGCGGCACGTCCTCATATTGAACGTGGCATTTCACAGAGTTAGTTTAAAAATGCCAGATTTGAGGACTTTATATAGAGGTAACCTATTGGATTTCAACAAGGCTGATATTGATTGTCTTCATTCTGTGCCCCGTATGTGTGCCAAAGCTGCCCTGATTGAAATACAGTTAACAGAATAAGATGCAAAATTCTTTCGCATCTGTAACAACAGTATTGACAACAGCAGCGATATGCTTCCAGGAGAATGTCACCTTTAGATATTAGGAAATTCTTACCTTTTCGTAGCATCTGGCGACGCATTGCGCCCGCAGGATTTGTACGTCGTAGTCGGAGAAAGCCAGGATGCAGCACACCGGTAAGATCAGCACCACGGACAGCGCCTTTGCCACGGAAGGTCTCCTCATGCCGCGGGAACTACATCTGCCAGTCTTGTCGGAACAGCTAGTGTTATGAACCACCTTTTTATCTGTCGGAGCAGCTGTCGAAAGAAGGACTGCACAATTAGATAAAAACCGTTACTACGTCGGTTTGAAGAGAAGTGGTCACCCCCGTGCCATCACATGGCCCGTGGAGTTGCGGCGTTGACGCGTTAACGACGTTAGCCGAGCGGTGGCAGGATATCGACTGGGTCGTTTGTGTGGGCCGGGAGAATCTTATTAAGGAAGGTCTCCTCTGATTGGTCGGCGCGGGAGATCTCGAGTCGGTCCGTCTGTAGGCGGAGAAGGTTGAAGCTATCGTAATTGGAAGAGTAGGGGGTGGTGTGAGATTCCCCTGTGCGTAGCGCGGACAGGCGCGCCATTAATGAAATCTGCGGGCTTCACAAAAGGTGAGAACGCTTGTCAGACTATCAGTATGCGTGATAACCTGCGGAACCGGAGGGGTTGGAATGCAGCTCACGTAGGAGTTTCTGTGGTAATATCTAACAGGCTGTGACATGGAACATCACACATTACCGTTCCCGGTTCTCCTGCTATCATTTTGCGGTACTTTTAACATAAGTCAGTTCGCTTGGTTACGGCACCAGTGTACTGCCTTGTTTTGAATGTTGGAACGAAAAATAAAACATAATATGGAACATGTTACGTGCATAGAACAAGATCTCTCAGAATGAGATAAAGCTACAGCGAGTCAATATATTTTTTATTATTATTAGAAACATCTAATAAGTTTTCATAATCCTCATGCGATGTTCAGTGTTACACCAAACATATGGAACACAATAGTAAGGACTTGTCATAGACATAGATCGTTTGTATTCTTTGATTTAAACCTGGTCACACGTCGTATAATCGCAAACTAAGGTCATGCTTGGGACAGTCGTGCATGTGTCCAACATTCAGCTGTCGTGTTCTGCCGTGTAAGGCTTTCTCAGGTCCCTGTCGGCGGTAGTTCCTGTCACATCCTACTTGAGAATCCTACGGTATCAAAATCGTACGACGACACACGACGAATGCAACCACACCGTAATCATTATGAGATAAAGCTGCAGTGGAAGCTGCTATTAGAATATAACATCAGTTTTCTTAAACGTGCATTTCAAAACGTCCATGCACCGCACAAACAAAGATGTTTCCCATACTTGACAATTTCCTAGAATGACAGTAGGAGAGGGCAATCCTTATGTTTTACCTACACTTTCACAATCACTTTACCCCTTCCTCATGATCATCAATTTGCAAAACAGCACGGCTTGAGCGCAGGTTTGAAGTTTAAGTACACAATGCTTCCTACCGTTTTCACATCCGGCTGCCGCTAAAGATAACTCGAAGCAAGTCATGCTTACAGACACGTGCTATTCCACTCAGCCATCCTTACTGTCAATTCAAACTTACCCCGCTTCCTCTGTGCCATGTGCTACATAGCTCTCGCCTTTTTAGGACACACATACATGTATGAATACGTACTTTGGAAAGCGACTGCATCAGCGTTGTGTTTTACAATATCGATTCGCATAGCTTTATTCTATTCATTCAGGATGGCCAATAAAGCAATGGCACAACGCATTTAGCTGGTCCTTACTTTATGGCGAGGTAAGACGTCTGGAAACCCGTTCGCAATCTTCCTACGCTACCCTTCTAGATACCGTGTACAGTAGCATATGGTGGTCCTAACAAGACAGTAAAGATATTCCAGAGAAAAACGTCTGGTTTTATCCAGATCTAAAATATACACCTCTTTGTGATGATCTTCCCTCGTGCCCATATCTAGTAGATACGGCCGTACCGGTACCAGGGCGATGGATCGGGCGGTAACGCATTTCCACTGGGGCGGCGATCGCGCTGTGTCCCGGCGGCAGCGACCAAACTGGATTTGTGAGAACTTTGATTTTATGATATGAGGCTAGATGTAACGGTATGATTTAAGATGCAAGAGGACACACAAAACGTTTTAAAATTTCCTTATCCATGAAATCAGTTTAGGTATACGTACCTGTAAAATATTCAGTCGCCATATAGTCGCTGTGCGATCGCCCTCGTGGAAATGGGACATTACTACAAGGTGAACCACAGCGCACTGTAAAATATATGACATGATTACATACATAACAGACAAGGGGGTGTGAGATTACTCCTCTAGTCTACCTCTTAAAATAGCTTTCATCCAAGCCACGTGTCAAAAAGGGAGATCAATCTAAGATCCGTTTCTCTGTGTATGCATAACCTCTCATCTCATTTATCCCTCAGTCTAATAATCCGGCCATTGCATTGGGGCACTACAGAAGATCTAACAACCACTCTTCTCCACCCTTCTTGCTTTTCTGCTCATCTTAACATTTCAGTTAGTGTCGTGCCGGTCCATTCTCCGATATCATCCTTCCATTTTTCATAACCTATAAATAGTCTTTTTTAATATAGATACGAGGGAAACATCTTTTCGGTGACTAGGTATATATTCGAAGGAAAGCTGTTGATCTTCATGACTTATTGATAAGCTTGCATAAGGTTGTTTCACTTGCCCTTTTCCATCACTGGCAAGTTCGGGTAGCAAACGGAAGGTCAGTGTTAAAGAGGTACTTCTTGGGTGCATGAAAGTTTCCCCATGTAAAACATTCACTTAACATGCTTCACGCGCGGTAGCCTTGGTTGGTAATGAGCAATGTTGTGAATGGTAATGTTGTATAGCGTGCTAGCCTGACTACATCACGCTTCTAGACAGGCCCATAGAGATCTGGACTTGATGGGCAACACCTCTTGGTCAGGAGAATTGGTAACATCTTAGTTTTGTTGATGTATGCATGCGTGCTAACATGGACTGATTATTTTTGTCAGACTCCCACGTTCTCCAGACCATGGCTGGGAGTTAGTGGTGAACAAGGCCATCTTTGCTTGGGAGTTGGTCGGCGTGGTTTCCTACTACTATTTGGCTTCTACGCCAAACGAATATGAATTCTGACATATCGAAGTTGTGCCGATCATATTTTGTCGCTTAGATGCGATCAGAGGAACGAACCGGAGATAGAATTGAATATATTTTCAGGCTAGTCCCAACCCAGTGTCGACTTTGGTTGTGAATTGGTCGGGAGCATAGTCGTGGGAAGATCCTGTGTGGCGGGGAGTTTAATAATGCCCAAATCACTAATTTGGACCACAGACAATCATCTCAAGGAGAAAGTGCTTCAGTCATCTTCCGGTGGGTTCTCATTATCTCGGTGGCTTTGTCGAACAGACACCCCAGGCGTCAATGCACGATTCTTGCAGGAACTGTTCTCTCCAGCGGGCCAACTCCCCTGGTATGTTACTTCTCTATCTGGCTATTTTCTACTCTTTCCAGCCGCCTCCCGAAGCCTGGTAGAGACTACCCAGGCTTTATGTTAGTTCAGTACGACAGGACGTTACGTTAGCCGGATGTCACGCAGCGGGAGGCAGAAAGTAGGGCATCTAACCTGCGTGGTGCGGACGTTAACGCCGCCTCAAGCACGGCAGACGCTATCAGTGGTACTGTGAAGAACGGTGAATGAAAGCGCGACGGGACATAAGAACTATATTCAATTGTACAGCCGGTGTTAGTAACCGTCCTTCGGCGTAACACATCATCTTCGGCAGACACGCGTCTTTCATGGCTTACAACTTAAAAGTTGCTCTTTTACAATCAGTCCACATAGGAAATGCCTTACAACAAGGACCCAGGTGTTCCTGACCCATTTCAAGGTTACATAAGACGTCGAAGATGCTGGAAGGATTGCCTAATTGGCCCTTCTACATCAGCTCCTATAACGCACCATTGCGCCATCTGCATCTTCACAAATTGCTACAAGGATAATGATCTGTAAACGTGCATCCCACGACAACAATTTACATAACTACTTATCGGTATAATGTTAATGATTGTTAATATCATTGTTGCTATTTCGTCTATATTACTGCATGTTCATCTAAAGGTCTTACCTGTGGTACACAGAGGCATTGTTTTGGGTGGGTTTTATGTGGATTTGTACATATGTTTGTCCGCAAGCAAAATAAACTGACAGCACATGGGAGGTGAGAAGATTGACAGGCAGCCTAGCTCCAATCTTAGTACGCCATGCAATCTCATCGGTTACTCATGAGATCTCATCGGTAATCCAAAATACTTCCCGGGAGTCTAAAATCGCCGACTTGTTACTATGAGTTGTCTCTGACATTTCCATGTACAGTGTGTCATTAGCAGCCACACTGGGACATGTATAAGAAACGCGCTGACAAATCGTTTGCCGGATGGGCTATAACCAAGTCAACGGGCGGCAGGTACTGGATCTAAGCGAGTGTTTACAACAATTACCGACAAAGCGTAGAAAATAATTGCCTACTAATGCAGAAACTGAAATCTCGATTTCCTTTTGTAGTTGTAATAGCCTGATGTTCACTGTACTTATGTATGTGCATGCTGCGTTTTTATGAATGGGATCCAGGAATGGTACATTCAATACATCAAACCTCAAACCTCTAACATTTTTGAAGAGCTCGAATAAATTCAATTTGTCTCCAAGAAGATTAGAAAGTGGCTCCCTCGTCATATAATACAGAATCCAGCATGCGCCATTTCAAAACACAAATAGCGCAATGTCATAATAGAAAAATATGAATATTTTGATTGTCATTATGTTCAACATCATTTTATTCGTAAGTTTAAGACAGAACGACAGAAACAGCCTAAGACCCACCCAAATCAATAGTGGTTTAATTGCCCAATTATCTGTTGTCAGTCATTGCAATTTCCTCTATTCCTAGAAGACATATTTTGAGCACCACCCACATGATTACTCCCTCCCATGTGTCACCCCAGCTCACAGTGCGAGCTCCTGTTCTGTAGCGTAGCTTCGTGGTGATGAGGAGGATTGAACAGAGGCTTTAATCCCATCAGCAGGATCGCAGTGATGAGCCCGGGACTCAGGACTACGTGGGCGGCTGAAATTACCTTCGCCGAGAAGGTTATGTTGTTGTGGCCTGTCTGTCTGTAGTGTGTGTGTGTGTGTGTGTGTGTGTGTGTGTGTGTGTGTGTGTGTGTGTGTGTGTCTGTCTGTCTGCCTGTCTGTCTGTCTGTCGTGTGTCTGTCTGTCAGTCGGTCTGAAACAAGGAATATCGTGTCGTGGTTGATTGTGATCGGCAAACTGCTCAGCTCCCTTTCACTGTCTTAAGAGAAGAACACCAGAAATCGTATCCAATGACCTCAGTTACTCCGTTCCGTTTCTTTCATCCCAAAGCCAACGTTACACAGCATGAATTAAAGGAGTTCACCCGAATAAATTTCTCTCATCTGTCCCTGAGTCTAGTTACTTGACCGTTGAGGCACCACACAAGATCTGACCAGCAGTTTTCTCCACCTTCTCGTATTTCTCGTGCTTTGTATCCAGACGTTCTATCTATTATCCTTCCTTTTTCCCATCCTGGGCTGTTCCTTGCATCATAGTTTTTGCTAGTGCCGACGGCCTTGACACGTGGCCATACCACATCAGTTTTGGTTTCTTTACTTTATTAGGATACCTTCGTATGGTTACTTACTTTACTATGTAACATCCCGACGATTCCAATGAGCTCTAAATGACATTTCAGTTGTATTACGACTGGTATCCTATCGATTACTGCCTTATTTTTTTACTGATCTGTCGCTGTTGACAGGTCACTAAGCCCAGTCCAATTTAACACTGTAGATTTTCAGGTAAAAAACACGTTCTGGCATTTTTAAAACCCGACAACCTTCAACGAATCCATCTGGCTGTGTGCCGCCGGCTGTACAAAAAAAAAACACGCCGCTCTTTCCTAAAAGCAGAGATGCGGCAGCCTCTTCTGATCTTGGGGAATTTGGCAATAACAGTTATTTGTCAGTAACAGGTATTTGGCAATAACAGGTAATTGGCGGCAAAAATGAGAGTAAATTTTGTTGTAAGGCAATGAGGTGTAAATAACCTGTTTGATGACATCTTACCACTCAGTCCAAGAAGGTGTAACGTTTGCTGAAACTCTCACAGCGGTGATACTCATAGGTTTTTCAAAGTCATTTTAGTTCTTTCAGATTGTGTGTCGCAACAGATTGCTTTGAAGACGTTGTTCTCATAACCGGTATAACCGTCATTAGTAGGTGTAACACGCCAGTTTTGTACAGTTGGTACAAGTTGCATAAGATCGGACTCTAAGGCTCGATCCACTCACACCAGTACCGGAATGGACCACCTAGTCTTCTCTTAAGTCTTGTGGGTTCTTTAACGTGCTCGAGGTGTGAATCTCCTCAAATACGGGACCACTTAAGGCCCATAGCAATTCAACAAAACGCAGTTATTGAGCCGAAAACTACGACAGGTAGTCGTTCCCCAAAGTTCCCCAACCGTTCCCCACTCAAACGTCACGAGAATAGCTCGTTATGAACACCAGATATCCGACCTTTGAATGTCACTGGAGTACCGTAAAAATTAGCTAGAATGTCCATGATTGAAATTGACCGTAGTTGTCACAACCTACCTACTAAATATCATCAGGATACATGCACCACACCTCGAGTTGTGACCGTTTAAAAATCGACAGCCCCATACATGATGTGCCTAACAAACAACCTTCTGGACGAAGGTAATTTACATGGTTCTCCGTGGCTCCTCATGATCAAACAAGAGTACTGATCTGTGATCACATCGGCCTATAAATCTTGATGAAGGAGAGATGGACAAACAGGATGTGCGCTTCTCGTGAGAATGAACCAACCCGACAGATCTGTTGCCCCATATGTTGCTGTCATATCGAATCATTCACGGTGATGTCCTGGATGGACCAAATGTCGTCACCCACGCACCAACGTTGGGTGATATTTGGTGGATAGGGTTGTTGACAGAATCTAAAGGTTCTGGGTTCAATTCCCCAGTGGGCTAATGTTGATTGTGTAACTGTTTAAATTGTACCTGAAAGTGGTACCATGTACAGCATCAGTGGTATATTACATAAATTGCCGTCACGTTGTTAGTTGTGCGCTAGCTGAACGTGTTCAATGAATCCTTTCTTTGCGCACTGTCACGACTGCAGATCCAGTATGTACGCAGTGAATATGTGATGGGAAAATGGTAAAAGGTACGTAATTACGCGCGAAGAAGCCTAATCAAATAGAACCAGCATCTTACGCTTCACACAAACAGACACACACTGTAGTGGGAAAACGTCTGTTTAATGTCGCTGCTTGGAAACGGTTTTCCTGGAAACCCTTGACAAGCTCAATGTTAAGCTCGGCAGCTGTCTCTTCCACTTCCTGCTCAGCCAGCTATAAAAGGCTGGATTTGACGCTGATCGGATTTAGCGGCCGGTTGTTGTTACTCTTGTGTGTGATGTGACTTTATCTGACGTTAAAACCCGGAAAGCACGGTCAAAACTTTTCAGGGAAATGATAAAGCTTAGTTATATGAAAATAGAACCACGATTAGAAGAGGAAACGATCCCCAACTTGAAATTGCTGTGATGATGCGATACGAGTGTGTACGTGTGAGCAGCATATTGTACACAGGCCGCCGTACCTCAAATGAGACCGCAAAATTAAAGCGGACTGACGGAATTAACCAATGACAAGGGTCTAAGACAGCCTTTTCCGTAAGGAGACAGATGGATGCCTTCTGTTTCGGCGATCGGATCGTACCATGTACCACAGATAAAACCAGGTTCTAACCGAAATAAAAGAGAAACAAAAGGGGCAAAGCTGAACATTTTAGCCCGTTTTAGAGTACGCGAAACGTGCAGTAGAACAAACTACTTGGAAATGATAATCTGTGTCTGGAAGCAGAGCCTGGGAAAACTCCGGCTCCAATGACCTCAAGTGTACTCTGTATTTAAATTAAAATCTGCAGATGCTGTAAATCGTACAACAATTGACGGTCGTAAAAATGTTACTAGTATTCTAAGCCTGTTTTAAAAGCCGCTTATTCCATCCATATGGTCATAGAATGTACCCGCCAACGTTACGAGCGTATCTACATAAAGACAGTTAAATCCCTTTTAAATGCAGAGGCCTTACTCTGACGGGGACACTTTAAAATCTTTACGTTACTGCGCTTATGTGATTACCTATAAGCGCTAACATTTTGACCGGTCTTCCAAATCGCCGTCTTAAAACCAGCGTATGTTCGACTCGTATCCATTCAACATGTGTAGTTGCTATGAGGGTAGGTAGATCCGCTCGAGCCTTCGCACGCTCTGCAAATGAATGTGGCCTGTGGAATTCAAAGAAATAATCTGAATAAACATGAATGAATCTTGACTGTTTACATCTTGTCTGTTGTTCATGAAAATCGCAAGAATATTGGTCTTATCCACTAAGAAATGACGTATGCTAGATCCTATAGCTACAATAACATTTTGTAAATTGCATGGGAGTACAATGCAGAAGGCCATAGTTGCCTCGTAGCAAGGCGTAACACGTTTGGGCTGCACCACTGAACGTTTGTATTAACTCCGCACGATTTGTTCACGGCAGTTGCCGCACGATAAGTTTACGACACACGCCGTTGGTTAGGGTTTCGGCGTACTTCGTACGTTATACCGGGATGTACGTATACCCGCTTAACATGCTCTCAGTCTGTAAGCTTTCTGTCCTAGGCCTGTTGGACAATTAATTCACAAATTTAAAAAAAAATCTAGATATGTCTCAAAGTTTGAAATGTTTGTGGTGGGTTAGTCGCAGATCCTTGTCGACGCTAACTGAGAAACGTTAAAGAATGCTGTGTTACTTCACAAGAAATGTCATGGATTACCTATGTTTGCTTTGGGTATCATAATATCTGCTACCAGGGTTTGAGACAACTTTGCACTTGAAACCATCTGGTCTCTGACTCAACTCATAAAGGTCAATTCCATTTGCAGGTATTTGAGTGCTAAACTATGCTGCGAAACTGACTTTTAACTTGCGGCGCTACGGATGCTGACCGCCCACGGCCAGATTTACTTTCCGGATGTCACCATGACAAGGATTAAGCGGACTTGGCATCGGCAAGCCGCCAGGGTGCGTGTAGAAGCATCTTTTAGGGTTGCCTGTTACGATCCGCGTCAACACTACGTACATGGTGCACTTTTTACCTTCGCCAAGAAGGTTATGTTTTCAGTAGCGTTTGTCTGTGTGTGTGTGTGTGTGTGTGTGTGTGTGTGTGTGTGTGTGTGTGTGTGTGTGCGTTTGTTTGTTCCATAATAACTTAAGAAGCGTTTGATGGGTTATGATGCCAAGGGGTAGGTTTTGAATCGAGGTCGAATGTCAAGGTTCGTTCTGGCCCTCCTGGCGGATTTCCTTTGTGCTGCAACAGAAAAAAAAGATAGCTCAAGGACTTTGACTTTTAACTTATTACATGTAAGTTATACAAAACAAGAGATCATTAAAGGTAATTCATACTCCTTACGCATGTAACTGGGCAGACAGGAATAGAAAACAATATGACAGATAGCTTGTCCTCTGTCTTCCAGGGTGCCTCTCAGTCTGTCCACGTGTCTGTCTGTCTACCGTTAGCTAACGCTTCTCTCGGCTATCAGCAGGGCGATCTGCCACACTACAGACACTACAAGAGAACCCAAATTGTACCAGTACTGTGCCTTGACAATGGATTGAGCTTTATACTCCTTCAAACAATGTGTTTGTTGCCGTACAGTCTAAAAGCAAGAAAGAAATATTACAGTTCGCCTCAGTCAGCTGGCGTCCGATTTCCGAATGGCTAGGCTAGTGAACACGAGATCGATCGGTCATGGGTTTTATTCCCGGCATTCCCTGCTAGACGTTGTGTCCCTGGGAAAGGCACTTTGCACGTACACTCTCCTCACTCCACCCAGGTGTAACAGGTGGGTAAGGAAGAAGCACGAAGGAAAGCACTGGACAGAAGACAGTGGAAACAGTGGAGGCCCGCATAGTCGACAGATGAGAGCGGCGAAGGGGACGTTGGGGAAAAGGCGCTGAAAGGAGAGGGATGGGTTCTACCATAGACACAACTGATTGATAATCCATTGTACCTATGGCCTCAATCAGTACACAAACCTCGCTCAGAGTACGTGATTAGGTATTTTGGAAAAAGAAAAAAACGTACCGGAACATAACTTCAAAAGACGTCAGCGTTTCAATTTACTACCATTTCATCTCCGGTGGACAGAAAACCGTGAACATCTGGGAAACGATTCTGGGTCTTTTCTGGCTTCTGAAAGGATCTGGAAGCATCTGGAACAATCAATTCCACTCGGGCCACCGATGGATCCCGCTTCCTCTGACGCGCACGAACCTCGGGGGTCTGACGTCACGACGCTGTTGCCTAGTAACGTGAAGAGTGAATTCTCCAACCAGTTTAGCTTACTGTGGTGTAAGAGAAAATCTTTCACGGGAAGCCACGCCACGTACGAACCATTTTAATTGCACAACAATTGTACAAGATACAACATACGGGAACTTCTGCTACAGAGCAACAAACATACTACATGTATGAGACTAATCTACCTTACAAAGACTATGTGGTTTGTTTGTTTGTTTGTTGATGCTGAGGTAGTTTTAAAAGTATTTTCCTATATGCACAGGGGCTTTCGCGTGTCCATATGTACTTGCTATTTGAATGGAGAACTCCGATATGCAGTTCGAATTGCTCCGTGATCCTTAGCAACGCCGTTGCCAACGAAACTCGCACGACAGTTGGGTGAAATTTCATCTGACGTTGGAGGCTGCGTTGAACCTGATTATTGCCGGGCCATATTACTGATAGGAAAACTATAGACAACTGGTCCAAAATTTTCTTAGGAGTAAAAGTTGAAGCTAGGGAGATACATGGTTGCAGACACCAGCAATAAGATTTCCTGTCAACCCCGAAAGGAGGGGCATTGTCAATAGATAGCTTTAAACGAAGTCTAGAGCTAGAAGTTCAAGGGTTAGGTGTAACAAGTCGATCGGTGTAATATAGCCAGCTGCCGCCGCGCCGCGTGCCTGCGAAGCTGGTGTGTTACGCCGAAAGGCGGTTATACCGGCTATACAGATACAGAAGCTGGTGTGTTACGCCGAAAGGCGGTTATACCGGCTATACAGATACAGATACAGAAAGGACTACTTACACTCGCACAAGGAAAATAAAACTGCCTGGAACCCTCGAAGTGGCAGGCGTCACGTATATTTACAGGTTCATCGTGGGGAATTCCCATAGAGTTTGCTTTTTCAACAAGCAAGATGAACAGTGAACCACGGCTTAATGCCATCACGTCATAAGGATTGCGACTCTTTCCAGTAGCGTGCATGTCCGGGATGAGCGACAACAGCCGGGATTTGAACTCCAGCTTGATAAAGGCTGTCTCCAACTTCTAACCACTGGCCTGCTCACCAGGCCCTACTAATGGGCTTTGGACAGTTGAATTCAGCATAAATAGGGTGAATAATTGGCCAGAGAAGTGAGCATGCGGTAAGGGTAACATTTCCCGCGGGCTTATGAACTCCATGGTGGCCAAACTCCCCTGGTAAATTAATCCCCCTACCTGAGTACTTGCCCAAATCTTACTATTTTCAGCCTGAGTTGTTATCTGGTATCGCCCATTGGAGCCTGGGCCGGGGAAATGTCACGATTCAATTGAAAGTCAAG
>NW_017804065.1:1180301-1185399 GCF_001625305.1 Branchiostoma belcheri
AAAAGTCAAGAAGAAGCCAATTTGTAAAAAAATGCCCTGGAGAACTGCCGACTCATAGCAACAGTAAGCGTTCCCATAATTACTTTATGTTTGAACTGACATCTTTTGTACGATCGGTTTTCCCTCAACTCGTCCACGAACAAAGCCCAGCTTTCTGTGTGTTCCTGAAGAAAACGTGTCTGGAATATGTAGCCCCTGTGGTGTACGTCAATGCAAATTGGAGGGCATGGAAGAAATGTTGCTGGGGTGGGAGTTATACACACGAAAATATATGCATTCTTTAATACGTTCGGCACTGTGTACGGAGGTATTCTTTTAGGTGTGTGTTGTGCGTTTGGGGGCTTCTTTGTGTTCGTGCAGTTGAGTGACAGCACGTGGCTGGGGGGAATTCTCTATCCACAGACCACAAGGGGTCAGGCACAGGCAGTGGCTGGGAGTCTTATGACCAGTTGCCAGTAGGAGATGCTAGACGTAAACACAGAAATCCGGAATAATGATGAATAAAACAATAAATTATCATAAACCGTGGGTCAATAGAGTGAAGATATGGACTAAATCCTGTCCAATTCTAAATGACCTTTTCTAAATTCTAAATTTGCACGAAACGGAATTCAAAATCTTGTTGAAAATCTTACTGACGTGGATGTTTTCACTTAACCACCCACGTCTCAGGGCACAGGAAGTCTCCTCAGTCGACGGGGTGGTTCTACACTCCAAGCCGATCTGTCGGTGGCAAGCCGTCAAGAGCAATCAGTAAGACAGGTTCCAATAGGCAAGGAAGTATCCAATAGGCAAGACAGTGTCCAACAGGCAAGACAGTATCCAATAGGCAAGGCAGTATCCAATAACACGGGAACAAAAGACACAATAAAGGTTATCACCTTCTAGAATGTAGTTGAATTTATCTATAGCATGAAATGTAACAAATTCTGTTGTGCAACCGGAATATTAAAGAAGGTTGACCCAATAGGCAAGACATTCTCCAATAGGCAACACAGTACCAACAAACTTGAGCAAGGCAGCAATAGCTACAGGCACAACAAGTGAAGTTTAACAGTTATTACGGTTTTCTCGTAGAGGGTTCAATAACTGAATAAGCCTTTTCTGCTCACATCATTTGTAACAAGTGAAATTTGATAAAGCAAGTCGCAATTACCACGTCTTTTATTTCATACTTGTGTAAGGCCGATGTTTTTGAAACACGAGGCATCATTCAAACTCAAATTTCAGAAAGCAATTAGGACTTCCTGTGGTGCTCAATATCTCCTTCAAATTTGGAGCTGAAGTAGAATTGCTTTGTTGCATGAAATGCATGGCGGCCTGTTTGGACGTGAGGTGTTGATGAATTAGGAGAAAAGTCGGTCACAGCACGCAAACACACGTGTTTCCTAGCTGAAATGTAAGATGGCTAGCATATGGAAAATCTAGACCTCCAAAAACACATACAGACAAACACAATATACCTCCCTCGCACTAGTGAAATAATTATAATTGCAATGAAGACACATCTCTAAGGTCTCCTACAACACCGTCAAACATTCAATATACCTGATATGAATGTCATTTGTAAAACACTTGGCAAAATGTATACTCTATCTCCGTAATATATTTATACTCCATACAGTTCAGAATGCGAGTGTAATCTTTGACACACATACTGAAACAGTTTTGCAAATTAATTGAGTGATTTCTGATAGACCGACTTGGGACACAACTATTTTCACATGGTGCCCCCTTGGAATGTTTACCAGAACTGCAAAAAAGGCATATGCTAGATGTACATCAACGCTTTTTGCAATACGTGTTATAAGAAATTGTAAAAGGCCTAATTGAATATTTTTGTCACAAAAAATTGCAAGCAACGAACAAGTTAACTGTGAAGGGTCTTCCAGTAGACGTCTACCATAGCACTACTTTCTTCGTGTATCAAAACTAGTGATCGGCACTACTACCGCAACTTTCGACGATCAAACAGGCTTCGTTCTCATGGATCAAAAGCGACTCCCCTATCTATCCTTATTACTGCACGTGCGATAAACGTGCCGTAGGTACACACTGAGTGGAACATTGAAGAGGAATTTCAGAAACAGTTTCAAAACGAACACAGTCATGTTTTATTTCTGGATAGTGTTTAGCACCAAGGACATGTGTGTTAACTTTGTTTACCTTGCTATGTAAAACAAACAATGTTGCCAGGTCTTTCAAATTCTTTCGTGACGACATCAATCGCGAGGTCTTTTTCAACCCTTATAGTCTTACATGAACCACTTTACAATAGTTTACATGTAACTGAACCTGAACGAAGGCGGTTAGGGAACGTCATAGGACATGTGACAGGTGGCACTGTTGCGCTTTGAATCATGGGAACGCCTCGCGCCTAAAATCTCTCTCCTCCTGGGACCGAAACTGAACACAAACGTAAGAATTTTGTCCGATTTTTCTAGCTCCGTACATAAGTTATCATCCTAATCAGTCGCTAGTTTGGTTTAATATCTTAAATTGCTTTTGATTGTGTCTGGACTTGGGAGGGAGGGGTTAAGTTAGTTTCAGTCAACTGTTGTTTCAGTCGGTGCAGTAACTTGGGGGGTCCAAAGTCGGCCATTACTGTTCTACCTCAGTAATGCATGTCTTTTGTTACTTTTCGTCTAAATCACAGAATGCAGCTGGCAGTGGCGACTTGAATTAGCTTCAGTCGTTCAGTCGTTAGCTGTCAAGCTGTTTGGACTATGAACATCTACACACATTCCGACTCTTTTTAGATAAAGTCCATAACTAGTTGTCCTTATTATGTGGACCCATGCATAACATATAATAACTACATCTATGCCGGAAGTTAGACCTCCTTGGACGTCTCGTGTGTTTTATAGGGATCAATATGTCGAGCGCATCGGGTTGGTCTTCCTCTCAACCTTTTATTTCAGTAACAGTCAGCATTATTGAAACCTTTCTTGCACAACAATTGCTCGATTTACTAGTATTTTGTATTACCTTATGCCATAAGTCATTAATTCATCCATTTATTCAACAGGAAGGACCGGCTGATCACTGTTCAGCAGGACATTATGGAGGGGCAGAACAAGGGAGAGGTAGGTTAGACCTAAGATGCTTTATGATTTCACAGTGTAAAACGGGGATGTTGGTGCCATAAAAGGTTACACCCACAAGAAATGAACATTACATTGACCTAAATAAAACAAGATTTGTCATACATGTAGTTGGGCAGGTTTCAATACAGCTCATCATTGCATAGGTCAGTCTTTAAAACATTGCATTGTTTGTTTGTTTTTTAATTCATGTACTTGAAAATGAAAATTTGCAATATCAGAGATCACAGTAGGTTTAACTGATAAGCAAGCTATGATGTTTATCAGGGCTAGAATGTGGCTGCTCGTGTCAGATATGTGAAAGTGCATAGTTCTGTAATGACTCATATTAAAGTGAAAGTGAAAGTGAAAGTAATCTCAAACCAGTTTAGCTCACAGGAGCTAATTGTAATTATAAGTTATTGAATAAACAGGTGAGAGGTGATTTAATGCATGTATATGTGCCTTCCCATGTCAATCTAGATGTGTTTAATGTATTTGGACAACAGCTCAAACCAATTAGATGCATGAAGCCACGACTACTGACCTTACATGACTCAGAATTCAACCTCATCAATTAATGGAGCTCCATTACTTTTTTTACAGCCAAGTGCTCCCCTGCACTGGGCAGCTCAGAATGGTCACCATGCAATTATCTCAGCTATGCTGAAGGCTGGTGAAGGAGTGAACACCCGAGACTCTATGGTAAATTTAACCTATTATGTGGGGCTTTGAGTGTTCTCATATTATCATATCTATGACAAATTTTATGGCAGATATCAGTGTCTGACTAATTATCATGACTCTCTGACTGAGGACCTTCAAACCTTTAACTTATTTAATGTGGCCACTTTCGAATGGTCAGCTCTTAGATAATTTCCCATCAACACAAGCATCAAGAATCATGTTTACATGTACAATGTATATTGACCACCTGTCCACATAAGCCACATTTTACCAGATTGACTGTACTTCAATCTGTCTTGTTATCTAATGATTGTTCAATAGCAAAGGACTGCCCTGCACGAGGCATCAGTGAATGGCCACCTTAAAACTGTACAAGCTCTACTTGTAGCCGGTGCAGATGTGAATGTGCGAGACATGACGGTAGGTACATGTACATGTACATCCACTGTCAATGTGTGCCAAATTTGTGTATAACAACAGGACAGTCTATTAGCTGCTATATCCTGTTAGAAATACATCACCAGAAAACACGAAGTAACATTACAAGAGATCACCCCTTAAATTTCCATAATCACCATTGCAGATCAGATACTTTAGAGACAGCTTCTTTTAACCTTAGGTATGTCAGCCTCAAGTTATTCATCCATTCAACTTCAAGTTGAGGTTCAATGGACCAGGCTAATGGGCCTCCAACCCCAGATGTCAAATCAAACACAAAACATTATTTTAAACTATGTCAGCCATACATGTATATTGTCATTCCATCCTGAAGACATTCTGAAAACAGGTCAAAATTGTGTTCAACAGCAAATCACACCTCTGCATGATGCAGCCACAAAAGGCCACCACAAGACTGTCCAAGCTTTACTAGAAGCTTTCGCAGACGTGAATGCACAGGACTTCGAGGTTTGTACATTGGCTGTTGAGGTACATTAAATGTTTTTGGAACTTTGTCAAAGATTGTCACAGTGATATTTATCTTGTAGTGCAATACTGAATGGAGATTTTGTAAATGTTTTTGCTGACCAACTTAAGAAATGCATGAATGAATTTTATTAGCCTGGTTACCAGACCTTATAATTTTAGCTCCCAAGTCTCCCGCTATTTGCAGAGAGGGAAGTCTCAGAAGCCAAAATAGGTTTGGTCTAGAACTTTTCATTGTTTGACAATCATACATGTATTCCAACTCTTTTAACAACAATACTACAGGACAATATACTATCTTACATTTACGACTACAAATAACAGTTACATCATCGTCAAGTATTGATGATGTGGTACAATTGAATGAAGTACAAAGATTATGTTGGGGCTACAGTTAGGATTAC
>NW_017804065.1:1185419-1188780 GCF_001625305.1 Branchiostoma belcheri
CAGTTATTACGGTTTTCTCGTAGAGGGTTCAATAACTGAATAAGCCTTTTCTGCTCACATTTTGTAACAAGTGAAATTTGATAAAGCAAGTCGCAATTACCACGTCTTTTATTTCATACTTGTGTAAGGCCGATGTTTTTGAAACACGAGGCATCATTCAAACTCAAATTTCAGAAAGCAATTAGGACTTCCTGTGGTGCTCAATATCTCCTTCAAATTTGGAGCTGAAGTAGAATTGCTTTGTTGCATGAAATGCATGGCGGTCTGTTTGGACGTGAGGTGTTGATGAATTAGGAGAAGACGTCGGTCACAGCACGCAAACACACGTGTTTCCTAGCTGAAATGAAAGATGGCTAGCATATGGAAAATGTAGACCTCCAAAAGCACATACAGACAAACACAATATACCTTCCTCGTACTAGTGAAATAATTATTGCAATGAAGACAAGTCTCTAAGGTCTCCTACAACATCGTCAAACATTCAATCTTTAGTATACCTGATATGTAATGTCGTTTGTAAAACACTTGGCAAAATGTATACTCTATCTCCGTAATATATTTATACTCCATACAGTGCAGAATGTGAGTGTAATCTTTGACACACATAATAAACAGTTTTGCAAATTAATTGAGTGATTTCTGATAGACCGACTTGGGACACAACTATTTTCACATGGTGCCCCCTTGGAATGTTTACCAGAACTGCAAAAAAGGCATATATGCTAGATGTACGTATACAGCAACGCTTTTTGCAATACGTGTTATAAGAAATTGTAAAAGGCCTAATTGAATATTTTTGTCACAAAAAATTGCAAGCAACGAACAAGTTAACTGTGAAGGGTCTTCCAGTAGACGTCTACCATAGCACTACTTTCTTCGTGTATCAAAACTAGTGATCGGCACTACTACCGCAACTTTCGACGGTCAAACAGGCTTCGTTCTCATGGATCAAAAGCGACTCCCCTATCTATCCTTATTACTGCACGTGCGATAAACGTGCCGTAGGTACACACTGAGTGGAACATTGAAGAGGAATTCCAGAAACAGTTTCAAAACGAACACGGCCATGTTTTATTTCTGGATAGTGTTCAGCACCAAGGACATGTGTGTTAACTTTGTTTACCTTGTTATATAAAACAAACAATGTTGCCAGGTCTTTCAAGTTCCTTCGTGACGACATCAATCGTGAGGTGTTTTTCAACCCTTGTAGTCTTACCTAGCTGAACCAGTTACCTGAACCTGAACGAAGGCGGTTAGGGAACGGGTAACGTTACGTCATGGGACATGTCGGACAGGTTGCACTTGCGCTTTGAATCATGGGAACGCCTCGCGCCTAAATCTCTCTCCGCCTGGGACCGAAACTGAACACAAACGTAAGAATTTTGTCCACTTTTTCTAGCTCTGTACATAAATTATCATCCTAGTCAGTCGCTAGTCTGGTTTTAAATTGCTTTTGATTGTGTCTGGACTTGGGAGGGGGGGTTAAAGTTAGTTTCAGTCGGTGTAGTAGTTTGTGGCGGCGCGGTTTCCCTGAATCCTGAACCCTCAGTTGTTAGCTGTTAAGCTGTTTGTGCTATGAACATCTACACACATTCCGACACTTTTTACATTAAGGCTTAGTCCAACTTAAGGCTTAGTCCAAAACTAGTTGGACTAAGCCTTAATGTAAAAAGATAATGTATAACGGGAGGGGTCCTAAGTCTGGCATAGTTTCAAAGATTATTATCATTATGTTATGCATGGGTGAATCCACATAATAAAAATAACTAGTTATGGAGTAAGACTTATACGTCTTAAATCACAGATATATTGCTGTTTCAAGATCTAACCTTATTTTTGATAGCTTTAGGGTCAGATGTAACGTAACAATGACAAAATACGTGCGTCAACACGTAGAACAGTTGCCAGACTTTCGACCCCTCCCGTTAGGGATGAATGTCCAGACGGTATCGGGTTGGTCTTCCTCTCAAACTTTTAATTCAGTAACAGTCAGCATATTGCACAACAATTTCTCGATTTACTAGTATCCTGTATTACCGTATGCCATAAGTCATTATTTCATCCATTTATAATTCAACAGGAAGGACCGGCTGATCACTGTTCAGCAGGACATTATGGAGGGGCAGAACAAGGGAGAGGTAGGTTGCTTTATCAAAAAAAGTTTATGATTTCACCGTGTAAAACGGGGATGTTGGTGCCATAAAAGGTTACACCCACAAGAAATGAACATTACATTGACCTAAATAAAACAAGATTAGTCATACATGTAGTTGGGCAGGTTTCAATACAGCTCATTGCATAGGTCAGTCTTTAAAACGTTGAATTGTTTGTTTGTTTTTTAATTCATGTACTTGAAAATGAAAATTTGCAATATCAGAGATCACAGTAGGTTTAACTGATAAGCAAGCTATGATGTTTATCAGGGCTAGAATGTGGCTGCTCGTGTCAGATATGTGAAAGTGCATAGTTCAGTAATGACTCATATTAAAAGTGAAAGTGAAAGTAATCTCAAACCAGTTTAGCTCACTGGAGCTAATTGTAATTATAAGTTATTGAATAAACAGGTGAGAGGTGATTTAATGCATGTATATGTGCCTGCCCATGTCAATCTAGATGTGTCTCTCCCACCACTTGACACATCTCTATTGCCAGCTTACTTACCTGCACACCTAGCACCGAACGTTAAACCATGGGAAGTCTATCAAAAACTGCAAAAAGTGAAAACTAAAAAAGCCGCGGGACCAGACGGGATTCCGGCCAAGCTCGTAAGAGAATTTGCATACGAATTGAGCACACCCCTCGCTGATATTCTAAACTCGTCCCTTGTACAAGGCACAACACCGGAGGAATGGAAGCGCGCCATTGTGGTCCCCATACCGAAATCCAGACCCCCTTCGGTCACCGAGCTTCGTCCGATATCTTTGACCTCCATCCTAGGCAAAGTTGCTGAGAGTTTTGTGGCCGAGTGGGCCGTGGCAGACATCGCACCTGAAGTCGCCATATGCCGTCTGATTGAGTTAGGTCTCCGCCCATCGCTCGTCAGGTGGATATTGGACTTTCTGACGAATAGAACACAGGTCGTGCGATATCATGGGGCGCTCTCGGACAGTGCTACGGTAACCTGTGGTCTTCCACAGGGAACCATTCTCGGGCCCCTGATCTTTATCGCGTATATCAACAGCGCATCACAGCAAGCATCATCCAAGAGATGGAAATTTGTGGACGACCTGAATCTGCTGGACATACGTCATCGTTCCATACCAACGTCATCCTTACAACAGGACCTGACTGATCTTGATAAATGGTCCCACGATCAAAGTATGGTCTTGCACCCGGGAATGTAAAGTTTACATGTACAGTT
>NW_017804065.1:1188800-1189028 GCF_001625305.1 Branchiostoma belcheri
ATCACCATTGCAGATCAGATACTTTAGAGACAGCTTCTTTTAACCTTAGGTATGTCAGCCTCAAGTTATTCATCCATTCAACTTCAAGTTGAGGTTCAATGGACCAGGCTAATGGGCCTCCAACCCCAGATGTCAAATCAAACACAAAACATTATTTTAAACTATGTCAGCCATACATGTATATTGTCATTCCATCCTGAAGACATTCTGAAAACAGGTCAAAATTGT
>NW_017804065.1:1189048-1197153 GCF_001625305.1 Branchiostoma belcheri
TGCAACAGAGCAAGTCAACGGCTATTCCTGCTGAGGAGACTAAAACACTTCCATGTTCCAAAGGAGGATCTTGTAACTGTTTACACGTGCTATGTTCGCCTTATCACTGAGTATGCTGCCCCAGTCTGGCATGCTGGCCTGACAAGTTCCCTGAATCAGAAACTCGAGAGAGTCCAGCGAAGGGCAGTCCGAATAATTTTGGGAACCGACTACACTGACTATGCAGAAGCGTGCACCCTTCTCAACCTACAAACTCTACACACACGTCGATCGAACTTAACACTGAAGTTTGCCAAGTCTCTACTGACATCCAACCTGTACAGACACTTCCTTCCACCCGTAAGAGAGAGCATCAGCAGTCGCCTCACCCGCTCTTCTAGTAAACT
Organism: Branchiostoma belcheri; assembly: GCF_001625305.1. NCBI lineage: Eukaryota > Metazoa > Chordata > Leptocardii > Amphioxiformes > Branchiostomatidae > Branchiostoma > Branchiostoma belcheri. Next base: position 1,189,435 of record NW_017804065.1, read on the forward strand.
GAACTTACAACGCTGTAGAACTGATCGCTACAGAAATAGCGCTATTCCGCACATGACAAGACTCATAAAGAATTCAATTTAATGTTCTTAATAAGAGCCTCGACGACCACTTGTTGAATAATGGAAGGTTTTAATTGTACAGTTAACGATTTTACTTGTCAAAAGGACCCTGATACTGTTCTTTCTATCATATATATATATAACTTTATATGTCTATGCCAGAGTTTATTATGCACACGCAGATTGACTTTTTGTAGTTCGGTCCTTCAGGGGGCGACACCCAGTAATGTTCCTCATACTAAATATTGCTTTTATCTGTTTTGTCATTTTAACGATTTTAGATATTTTAAGCGAATTAATAATGATCTGCCAATTTGTACACGAGTCTGTCAATTCAGCCTGTTGGCTGCCATGTGACTTGTCTTTGAATAATAAACCAGTCTACTACTTTAATGTATTTGGACAACAGGTCAAGTCAATTAGATGCATAAAGCCACGACTACTGACCTCACATGACTCAGAATTCAACCTCATCAATTAATGGAGCTCCACTACTTTTTTTACAGCCAAGTGCTCCCCTGCACTGGGCAGCTCGGAATGGTCACCATGGAATTATCTCAGCTATGCTGAAGGCTGGTGAAGGAGTGAACACCCGAGACTCTATGGTAAATTTAACTTATTATGTGGGGCTTTGAGTGTTCTCATATTATCATATCTATGACAAATCTTATGGCAGATATCAGTGTCTGACTAATTATCATGACTCTCTGACTGAGGACCTTCAAACCTTTAACTTTTTTTATGTGGCCACTTTTGAATGGTCAGCTCTTAGATAATTTCCCATTAACACAAGCATCAAGAATCATGTTTACATGTACAATGTATATTGACCACCTGTCCACATAAGCCACATTTTACCAGATTGACTGTACTTCAATCTGTCTTGTTATCTAATGATTGTTCAATAGGAAAGGACTGCCCTGCACGAGGCATCAGTGAATGGACACCTTGAAACTGTACAAGCTCTACTTGTAGCCGGTGCAGATGTGAATGTGCGAGACATGACGGTAGGTACATGTACATGTACATCCACTGTCAATGTGTACCAAATTTGTGTATTACAACAGGACAGTCTATTAGCTGCTATATCCTGTTAGAAATACATCACCAGAAAACACGAAGTAACATTACAAGAGATCACCCCTTAAATTTCCATAATCACCATTGCAGATCAGATACTTTAGAGACAGCTTCTTTTAACCTTAGGTATGTCAGCTTCAAGTTATTCATCCATTCAACTTCAAGTTGAGGTTGGACCAGGCTAATGGGCCTCCAACCCCAGATGTCATATCAAACACAAAACATATTTTAAACTATGTCAGCCATACATGTATATTGTCATTCCATCCTGAAGACATTCTGAAAACAGGTCAAAATTGTGTTCAACAGCAAACCACGCCTCTGCATGATGCAGCCACAAAAGGCCACCACGAGACTGTCCGAGCTTTACTGGTAGCTTTCGCAGACGTGAATGCACAGGACTTCGAGGTTTGTACATTGGCTGTTGAGGTACATTAAATGTTTTTGGAACTTTGTCAAAGATTGTCACAGTGATATTCATCTTGTAGTGCAATACTCAATGAAGATTTTGTAAAATTTTTTGCTGACCAACTTAAGAAATGCTTGAATGAATTTTATTAGCCTGGTTACCAGACCTTATAATTTTAGCTTCCAAGTCTCCCGCTATTTGCAGAGAGGGAAGTCTCAGAAGCCAAAATAGGTTTGGTCTAGAACTTTTCATTGTTTGACAATCATACACGTATTCCAACTCTTTTAACAACAATACTACAGGACAATATACTATCTTACATTTACGACTACAAATAACAGTACATCATCGTCAAGTATTGATGATGTGGTACAATTGAATGAAGTACAAAGATTATGTTGGGGCTACAGTTAGGATACTTTGGTTGATCCTTTGACCATACTAAAGACTTAGGTCTGCTGTCTGATGTATTATACAGCAAAGCACTCCATTGCACATGGCTGCTGCAAATGGAACCACTGAAACTGTCGAAACTTTGCTGAAAGCTGGTGCAGATGTGAATGCACGGGATAGAGAGGTAAGCATTATACATGTACATTACCATCATACTAAACTCCTTATGTGCAACTCTATACTATTACCTTTAAGTCAGAATCTATATGTAGATTGTACTAGATCAATGATTGTACTAGCCAGTAGACTTGCCTTTTCCAGTATTCTACATAAATATTGCAATTTAAGCAATTTGAGGTACCAGTGTTGCAACTGTTATGCATTTGATCCTGTAGGACATAATAGCTGAATCAGATGCAAATTGGGTGTCCTTTGCACTGTCCTAATAGTAATATGGACATATTTGTATGACTAAAACCTGATGTCTTTTACAGCAAAGGACTGCTTTGCACCTGGCATCTCGGAATGGCTATGATGAGACTGTAAGATCTTTGCTAATGATGGCCAAAGGCCGTGTAGATCTTAACGCTTTCACCAATCAGGTACGTTGATTGATTGTACACGTAACCGTAAAGTCATGTATAGATTTCATATTTATCTGGCAGTCAACTTGAGAGTTTCTGAATCAAGGTTGAACCATAATTTGCAACAAAAAAAATGGACTTACCCTCTATTTCATCTGACCAACTTAATATTCTTTGTCAAGGAATGAGCAATCCACCATGCATTTCTGTGAGGTCATGTAAGCAGATAGAACAATAAGTCCTTGACAAAGACTGGAGTTGGTTGGATGAACTGTCAAGCCAAGTCTGGTATTTATTTACATCATCAACTTAGGGTTTACTTTGAGCTGCCTCCTGATCTTGATGTCATTATGTACATGCACATGTCATGTCTGACATATCTTACAGCAATGGACTGCCCTGCACCTGGCAGCCATGACTGGCCAGCACAAAGCTGCTTCTGTGTTACTGACAGCAGGTGCAGATGTGAATGCACGGGACAACGAGGTACCAGGTTTTTAAGTATTTTGCTAATAATTGCAGTGCATGAAATATTCCTGTAGAATCATCTAATCTTTGTTTCATTTTCAAATGGTTGTTTTAGGGGTGACTATCTAAGCCTTCTCCCACATTACTAAATTAAAGAGTTGGCAGCCGAACAACTACTTTACTATGTTAAAGCCCTTAAATACTTTGCAGCAAAAGACTGCCCTGCACCTGGCAGCCTGGAATGGTGACTGTAGAACTGTTTCTCTTCTGATAAGAGCTGGTGCAGATGTGAATGCTCAAGACAAGTGGGTAAGTTGACATGGGACAGATGTCAGCTGTGGTAAAATGAATTTTTAGGGGCTTTCTTCTGACTCCAAGACTTCCAGTGTTAAAATTAAAAAAAATGAATCTGGTGCATAGCTGTACAGTTCATTTCAAACTTCCCTACATGCTATATATATTGTACATGTTAGAGTCAGAACAATTAAATCTACATGTGGTTAGGTTATTCACTAAGTAAACGTACCTTGACTTACATGATATAGTCAACTACAAGCTGCTGTTTGAAAATAAAAATACAAAATAATATTCTGCTTACTATAATATCAAGAACAAGAGATTATTGCACAACAAATGTACAAGGTGTGCTATGGTATTCTCTGCTTAATACAACAAGCATGCTTTTAGACTATTTTACCTTACGAAGACTGTAGTAAATTGGGATGAGGATATGTTTTGATTGGTGGCATTGCTAAAATTTACTAATATCTATTTTTTTAACATTGTCCTATAAGATATGTTCCCTTTAAATGTGTACATAAAGGTAATAATTTATCATATAAAATGTGACGATTGTCTTCTCAGTGCAACACCCCCATTGGAGAGGCTAAGAAACGAGGTCATCAGACGTGTGTGGAACGACTGGAGGCTGACAAGGACAGCAGGGACAAGGTACAGGAATTGTTCATCAGTCTGTGATTAGAGCTAGAATCACTAACCTGCCTTCTCTTTGTGCATTGGAAAGTACATGATTATTGTATGTTTCAAAAGGCACCAAGAGTCAAATCATCATCAGTATTGTGGAAAGGGCTTTGAATTCATGATAGATCTTTGTCAGTGGTTGATTCTGTCACATCAATATCAGTGTGTTCTTGTGTGCTCATTTTACTGTCTCAAAAATGCTCTCAATTTTATCAATTTCCTGTGACAGTCGTAAACCTACTGTAATGTAATTATAATAATACTGCATTTAGCTAATATTTACACTTCTCATCTAGGAATCTTAATACTCGATATTGTATTCAGGGTTCTAAAGAAAAGAAAGGACTTGATCCTGTTCTGGTCCACTTCTATGAAGAGAGGGGAATGACCACTGCAAGTAATAAAGATCCACTGGTACAAGAAGCTGCAAAACAGTCCGGGAAAACTGTTAAGCAGGTTTTGGTAAGAAAATACCTGTCTAGAGTGGACATCCAAACCCTTTTGTGTATTACCTGATTTGTTCACTTGCCCACAGGCTTTGCACACAGAATTCGTGATAAACTGCTATCATCATTTCAGAATTTCATTGGCAACTACCGCCAGAAAAAAGGAGATCGTAAGAGAAAATCACCAGAAGATGAATCAAGCAACACAGGAGCAAAAAAGGGCAATCTCATCGGTAAGAAAATTTATCTATCTACATGTATTTATTCAGTTCATCATAAAACAACTGGGTACCCCTTCAACTTATAAAAGTTGACAGGTTACATTAAGTGTGGTGGAAACAATTTAGGAGGACAACATTTCGTAGAACACATGGGATCCATTTTGTTTAAAACCAAAATCACTGCTTACATGTACAGCTCAAAGTTAAGCCATTCAAAGGTCAAGATTGATAACGATGAAAAGTTGAAGTGAAGAAAATAAAAGAATTGAATAGAATCGACTGGAAACTGTGAATGGAACCTGCCAGATTCTATATGCAGACTTAGTGATGTCAACCTCTAATTTCTGCTGGCTTCCAGCTAGATTCTGGGACCTTCCCATTTGCCATATTTCCAGTTTCTGACCTTTTGAACTTCTCATTCTGCCTTTCAATCTGCCCCCACCCACGTGCTGTCAACCAAATTTGTTTGTACAAGTATATATATGCAAAAACCCACAGACAAAGGTCTCCAAAATACTAGTACTTCTGTACCTGTAGGGGAAGATAAATTATGAGGTGGAATGGTGGTCATCGAGTCCATGCTCCCGTTTAACTAATCAACATTTTCTCTATTTTGACATTTTTGCTGGTGACATAAAAGTGACTTGAACATGCCAATCGATGTATCCCTGGGTCATCGTATGACTGCCATCATTGCATGAAGGGCAAGTATTTGTTTGTACTTTCTACAGCAGACAAGACAAACACACCAGGATCTGAGTTGCCTGTTCACGGCGCAGAAAGTGTCTCAGACCAGGGGCTGGATATTGCATCCTCTACAAAGGAAACAGATCATGAGAGGAAAGAAAAGGTAGATTAGGTTGTAGAGTTTCTAACAAAAACAAAATGTACTCCAAGGCTTTACTTCAAAGGCAACAGAATTATGCAGAAATACGTATAGTATATAAATTTTATTTGAAAATAGCCCAAAACACCTGATTATACAGTTCTAGGCAGAATTTAAGATGGCTTCATTTCCAGAGTTGTTCAGAATATTTAAACCTACATATGTGCCAAATTCAGTGCTTCTAAATTCTCTAAAAGCACTGAATTTGGCACAATTTTCAGCTATGGCGCTAGACGATATGGTATACCTAAAACAAAATACTAGTTTAACTAGAAAGGCCGACATTTGCTCAAGAGCAAATGCAGCAGATTGCTTCACCACATCCAACGTACCAAAAATAGAAATGGACAAATGGACTGTTCCTAAATGAACCCTGTCCAAAATATGAAGTGTTCCAATAGTCTATGTCCCATGCAGCAATGGAATCTTCCAACGCCTTCTGCTGTTGGAACATGTAGTAGCCTGGTAGAACCCAAGTGTTCTAACTGTCAGTTGGGGATTTGAGTTTTCAAGCTACTTACAATTGCTGTTTTTAGTCAAAATAAGGTAAATAGAAGTATTTTAAAGGGTTGAACCTTAATAGTGAACACTATAGTCTAAGCATTTGGTACCACGCTACCTTTATGCTGAATTTAGGTCATTTGAAAAACAACATCTGGGGATATTTCCCTGTCACATTTCCATGTCAAATTTCAGGTCATTTGGCTGAAAATGGCAGAGTTGAATCCCTTTAAAGAAATGGCAGGAGGAGCAGGAGGAAAAACATGAGAGAGAGATCAGTATGTCTTCACCACACCACGTAGCCATAATTATGCATGACAAACTATGTGATTGTATGCACTGCATATTGTCCATATAGGTAATCACTATGTACAATTTGAATGATTACATATTAAAGATACAATTTGATACATTAGCCAAGCTTTCCTCTACAGGAGTCAGCCAGGGTAAGTGACCATGGGTCTGCAGCTGGTGAGAGGTTCAAGGCAGTGACTGAGCAGGGCCCCTCAACAAGTGTGGTGGTCCATCATCATCATCATCATGTCATCTACCAACCTGTAAGACTTTACCTTAATTAAGGATTGTTTGATATAAAATGGTATAAATTTCTAATGACCAACTTAAGTGTACTCTGGGACATTCTGTTTTCTTTAAAGAAAATACATTATGTTGCCATTCTTAAAACCATAATGCAAAATATAAAAGCAACTGGATAAATTCCATGAAAAGTCTGCTATCTTTCTTTTGCAATCTTTCATTTCACACCTACTGCAGCCATGAATGTATAGGTTACTTTGTGGGTCCGTAAGTACTGAGGCTGAGATGGGGATTTGTGAATCTGTTTGCCCTTACAAAGTAGGCTGACAGCATGTGAATGGGGGGGGGGGTGACAGACAGAACAACAGGATTCTGTCTGGGAGACAGGTTGACATGGGCAAATTCAGGAAGCCTAGGATTGCATACTTGGAAAAGCACATGGATGTTGTTCAGCACCAAGGACGGGTGTGTTAACATGTGAGGATGGTGTTCAGCACCAACGACAGGTGTGGTTACATGTGTAAGGATGGTGTTCAGTACCAAGGACAGGTGTGTTTAGATGTGTGAGGATGGTGTTCAGCACCAAGGACAGGTGTGTTTACATGTGTGAGGATGGTGTTCAGCACCAAGGACAGGTGTGTTTACATGTGTGAGGGTGGTGTTCAGCACCAAGGACAGGTGTGCTTACATGTGTGAGGGTGGTGCTCAGCACCAAGGACAGGTGTGGTTACATGTGTGATGTAAATATTCTTATTTGCAAGATGATTGATTGTTCTCCTGTATCTAGTATGACCTGTTACCATTCTTAAAACCATCTGATGTGTTAACAGCAAAGCACTGCTCATCTGGGATCAGCTTGCAACAGCAGCCTTACAGGTATGATGCCAGCCTCACAAACAGCTGCTGCAGTTGTGAATGTACAGGACAATCAGGTAGGTATTTAAAATTCATTTTATGTGTAATTCTACATTTTTCACAATTTTGAATGCACATAGTCTCTTTATGACATTTTGATTACTTGATATGTATTGTCAGAAAATTATTGTTACTGTACTGTAACTGTAATATTGCCTTTTACATGTTGTATTAGTTTTGATATATCAGATGTCAACTATAGAATAAAGAATGTTAATCCAGTAAAATGTGTTTTATG
>NW_017804065.1:1197173-1227417 GCF_001625305.1 Branchiostoma belcheri
TGTAGGACATAATAGCTGAATCAGATGCAAATTGGGTGTCCTTTGCACTGTCCTAATAGTAATATGGACATATTTGTATGACTAAAACCTGATGTCTTTTACAGCAAAGGACTGCTTTGCACCTGGCATCTCGGAATGGCTATGATGAGACTGTAAGATCTTTGCTTAAAATGATGGCCAAAGGTCGTGTGGATCTTAATGCTTTCACCAATCAGGTACGTTGATTGATTGTACACGTAACTGTAAAGTCATGTATAGATTTCATATTTATCTGGCAGTCAACTTGAGAGTTTCTGAATCAAGGTTGAATCATAATTTGCAACAAAAAAATGGACTTACCCTCTATTTCATCTGACCAACTCCATTTATCTTTGTCAAGGAATGAGCAATCCACCATGCATTTCTTTGAGGTCATGTAAGCAGATAGAACAATAAGTCCTTGACAAAGACTGGAGTTGGTTGGATGAACTGTCAAGCCAAGTCTGGTATTTATTTACATCATCAACTTTAGGGTTTACTTTGAGCTGCCTCCTGATCTTGATGTCATTATGTACATGCACATGTCATGCCTGACATATCTTACAGCAATGGACTGCCCTGCACCTGGCAGCCATGAATGGCCAGCACAAAGCTGCTTCTGTGTTACTGACAGCAGGTGCAGATGTGAATGCACGGGACAACGAGGTACCAGGTTATTAAGTATTTTGCTAATAATTGCAGTGCATGAAATATTCCTGTAGAATCATCCAATCTTTGTTTCATTTTCAAATGGTTGTTTTAGGGGTGACTATCTAAGCCTTCTCCCACATTACCAAATTAAAGAGTTGGCAGCCGAACAACTACTTGTTAAAGCCCTTAAATACTTTGCAGCAAAAGACTGCCCTGCACCTGGCAGCCTGGAATGGTGACTGTAGAACTGTTTCTCTTCTGATAACAGCTGGTGCAGATGTGAATGCTCAAGACAAGTGGGTAAGTTGACATGGGACAGATGTCAGCTGTGGTAAAATGAGTTTTTAGGGGCTTTCATGTATAGACCAACATTTCTTGACCAACATGCTATACATTGTACATGTTAGAGTCAGAACAATTCAATCTACACGTAGTTAGGTTATTCAATGCCACAGAACGTACAGTGACTTACATAATTATGTAAGTAAACTACAAGCTGCTGTTTGAAAATAAAAATACAAAATAAATCTTAACATTCCACTTACTATCATATTATCAAGACCAAGAGATTATTGCACAACAAATGTACAAGGTGTGCAACGTAGCATTTTCTGCTTAATACACAACAAGCATGCTTTGAGACTATTTTACCCTACAAATACTGTTACAGTAGTAATTGGGATGAGGATATATTTTGATTGGTGGAATTTCTAACATTTAGGCTTTTTAACATTGTCCTATAAGATATGAGATGTTCCCTTTAAATGTGTACATAAAGGTAATTATATAAAATGTGACAATTGTCTTGTCAGTGCAACACCCCCATTGGAGAGGCTAAGAAACGAGGTCATCAGACGTGTGTGGAACGACTGGAGGCTGACAAGGACAGCAGGGACAAGGTACAGGAATTGTTCATCAGTTTTGTGATTAGAGCTAGAATCACTAACCTGCCTTCTCTTTGTGCATTGGATTCAAGTACACGATTGTATGAGAGTTTCGAAAGGCCCAGTCTGTGGGGTCGTGTGGCGCAGTCGGTAGCGCGTTCGGCTCACACCCCAGAGGTTGTGGGTTCGAACCCTGCCCATGTCACCGATCTTGTGCCCTTGGGAAAGGCACTTTACACGACTTTCCTCACTTCACTCAGGTGAAAATGAGTACCTAGCTTCGGTTAGGGACGTCCCTCGGATAGGACGTTAAATGGAGGTCCCGTGTTTGGGAGAGCCACACCCCATGCACGTTAAAGAACCCACCGCACTTATCGAAAAGAGTAGGGGATCTTCCCGGTGTGAGTGGTTCAAAACTTACAGTCCGGTCTTACGCAGCTTGTACATGTGCGCACATGTACAAAACTGGTGTGTTACGCCTGAAGGTGGTTTACCGGTTATGCGAAACAAACAAACAAACAAATCATCATCAGTCTTGTGGAAAAAGCTTTGAATTAATGATAGATCTTTGTCAGTGATTGAGTCTGTGACATCAATTACAGTGTGTTCTTGTGTCTCAAAAATGCTCTCATTCTATCAATTTCCTATGACAGTCGTAAACCTACTGTAATTTAATAATAATACTGCATTTAGCTAATACTACACTTCTCATCTAGGAATCTTAATACTCGATATTGTATCCAGGGTTCTAAACAAAAGAAAGGACTTGATCCTGTTCTGATCCACTTCTATGAAGAGAGGGGAATGACCACTGCAAGTGATAAGGATCCACTGGTACAAGAAGCTGCAAAACAGTCCGGGAAAACTGTTAAGCAAGTTTTGGTAAGGAAATACCCATCTAGAGTGGACATCCAAACCCTTTTGTGTTCACTTGCCCACAGGCTTTGCATACAGAATCTGTGATAAACTACTGTTATCATCATTTCAGACTTTTATTGGCAACTACCGCCAGAAAAAAGGAGATCGTAAGAGAAAATCACTGGGAGATGAATCAAGCAAAACAGGAGCAAAAAAGGGTAATCTCACGGGTAAGAAAATTTATCTATCTACTTGTATTTATTCAGTTCATCATAACACAACTGGGTACCCCTTCAACTTATAAAAGTTGACAGGTTACATTAAGTGTGGTGGAAACAATTTAGGAGGACGACATTTCGTACAACACATGGGATCCATTGTGTTTAAAACCAAAATCACTGCTTACATGTACAGCTCAAAGTTAAGCCATTCAAAGGTCAAGATTCACTAAAGATGAAAAGTCGAAGTGAAGAAAATAAAAGAATTGAATAGAAACGACTGGAAACCGTGAAAGGAACCTGCCAGATTCTGTATGCAGACTTAGTGACGTCAACCTCTAATTTCTGCTGGCTTCCAGCTAGATTCTGGGACCTTCCCATTTGCCATATTTCCAGTTTCTGACCTTTTGAACTTCTCTCATTCTGCCACATGTTGTCAACCAACTTTGTTTGGACAAGTATAATTCTGCAAAAACCCACAGACAAAGGCCTCCAAAGTAATACTTCTGTACCTGTAGGGGAAGATATGAGGTGGAGTGGTGGTCATCGAGTCCATGCTCCCATTTAGCTAATCAACATTTTCTCTATTTTGACATTTTTGCTGGTGACATAAAAGTGACTTGAACATGCCAATCGGTGTATCCCTGGGTCATCGTATGATAGGCCATCATTGCATGAAGGTCAAGTATTTGTTTGTACTTTCTACAGCAGACAAGACAAACACACCAGGATCTGAGTTGCCTGTTCACGGTGCAGCAAGTGTCTCAGACCAGGGGCTGAATATTGCATCCTCTACAAAGGAAACATATCATGAGAGGAAAGAAAAGGTAGATTGGGTTGTAGAGTTTCTAACAAAAGAAATGTACTCCAAGGCTTTACTTCAAAGGCAACTGAATTATGTAGAAATACGTATAGTATATAAATTTTATTTGAAAATAGCCCAAAACACCTGATTATACAGTTCTAGGCAGAATTTGAGATGGCTTCATTTCCAGAGTTGTTCAGAATATTTTAACCTACATATGCCAAATTCAGTGCTTTTTAATTATCTAAAAGCACTGAATTTGGCACAATTTTCAGCTATGGCGCTAGACGATATGGTATACCTAAAACGAAATACTAGTTTAACTGGAAAGGCCGACATTTGCTCAAGAGCAAATGCAGCAGATTGCTTCACCACATCCACCGTACCAAAAATAGACCTATCCCCCTCCCGCACAAATGGACTGTTCCTAAATGATCCCTGTCCAAAATATGAAGTGTTCCAATAGTCTATGTCCCCATGCAGCAATAGAATCTTCCAACACCTTCTGCTGTTGGAACATGTAGAAGCCCGGTAGAACCCAAGTGTTCTAACTGTCAGTTGGGGATTTGGGTTTTCAAGCTACTTACAATTGCTGTTTTTACTCAAAATAAGGTAAATAGAAGTATTTCAAAGGGTTGAATCTTGATAGTGAACACTATAGTCTAAACATTTGGTACCACGCTACCTTTATGCTGAATTTAGGTCATTTGAAATGTGTTCAGCACCAACGACAGGTGTGGTTACATGTGTAAGGATGGTGTTCAGCACCAAGGACAGGTGTGTTTACATGTGTGAGGATGGTGTTCAGTACCAAGGACAGGTGTGTTTACATGTGTGAGGGTGGTGTTCAGCACCAAGGACAGGTGTGCGTACATGTGTAGGGATGGTGTTCAGCACCAAGGACAGGTGTGGTTACATGTGTGAGGGTGGTGTTCAGCACCAAGGACAGGTGTGGTTACATGTGTGAGGATGGTGTTCAGCACCAAGGACAGGTGTGCTTACATGTGTAGGGATGGTGTTCAGCACCAAGGACAGGTGTGGTTACATGTGTGAGGGTGGTGTTCAGCACCAAGGACAGGTGTGCTTACATGTGTGAGGATGTTGCTCAGCACCAAGGACAGGTGTGGTTACATGTGTGATGTAAATATTCTTATTTGCAAGATGATTGATTGTTCTCCTGTATCTAGTATGACCTGTTACCATTCTTAAAACCATCTGATGTGTTTAACAGCAAAGCACTGCTCCTCTGGGATCAGCTTGCAACAGCAGGCTTACAGGTATGATGCCAGCCTCACAAACAGCTGCTGCAGTTGTGAATGTACAGGACAATCAGGTAGGTATTTAAAATTCATTTTATGTGTAATTCTACATTTTTCACAATTTTGAATGCACATAGTCTCTTTATGACATTTTGATTACTTGATATGTATTGTCAGAAAATTATTGTTACTGTACTGTAACTGTAATATTGCCTTTTACATGTTGTATTAGTTTTGATATATCAGATGTCAACTATAGAATAAAGAATGTTAATCCAGTAAAATGTGTTTTATGATGCTATGTGTATAAGGATACATGTCTGTGGATTTATTACAGTAATAACTATTATTTCATCTTTATGGATTTGTTTGAGCCTTCAATCATGTAACCTTTTTGTATTATGTCTCTTACAATGCACCTCATGACCTCAATGCAAATCAGCCAGCAAACAATTTGAGTAAACAAAGACAAAAAAACAAACAAATAGTACAAAATGTGCAGGACAAGAAACAAATTTTGTACATGATAATTTGTTTTAGGGCCTTCAAACCATTGTAGACCAGCAGCGTCCCAAGGCTGTGGAAGCTTTGCAGCAAGGGACCAATAAGGACCACAAGAAAGAGGTTTGACACTGGCTCTTTAGCTTATTAAATCTAGCTAATTTCTATCACATAGAGAAAGGCATTCTTAACATCTTTTGGAAAAAAATCCTGTTGGCTGTGGTCCACACTTCATTGTCCTGCTAGAAAAGAGAAATTTCCCTTATATACAGATGGTAATACTCATATATTGCTTTAGTCACAGTGATTTTTTTTCAGGGAACTCCTAGACGAAAAAAAGGGTTTGATCCTGTACTTGTCCAGTTTTACGAAGAAGGAGGAATGACCACTGGAAGTGTTAATGATCCACTGGTACAAGAAGCTGCAAGACAGACCGGGAAGACTGTTAAGCAAGTTGTGGTAAGAATCCTATAATATGTACAATGTAGTTACTGTACCATTTTCTGGGGTTGCAGTAAATCTCATTGCATAACATCTGCTGTCTGTCTATTTTCATATAATGCAATGTTATCTTGATCAATTTCAAGGAACCCATTATTCCTTCTGATGTCATTTCAGAATTTCATAAGCAGCTACCGCAGAAGTAAGGGAGAGACTAAACACAAACCACCAGGAGTTGGCTCAGGTGACACAGCCACAAAGAGCAGCATCGGTAAGGCTACATATTTTTCATACCTGTATGTAGTCGGTATGTTCAGAACAGAAACAGGTGATGGTGTTAACTTGTGTTAGGATGTTGTTCAGCACCAAAGACAGACTGAAGTGTTTACCTGCGTGTGAATAGTGTTCAGCACAAAGGACAGTTGTATTTACATGTGTGGGAATGGTTTTCAGCACCAAGGACAGATGCGTTAACATGTATGTGGATAGTGTTCAGCAATAAGGACAGGTGTGTTAACATGTGTGAGGATGGTGTTCAGTACCAAGGACAGGTGTGTTTACATGTGTGAGGATGGTGTTCAGCAACATGGACAAGTGTGCTTACATGTATGTGGATAGTGTTCAGCAATAAGGACAGGTGTGTTTACATGTGTGAGGATGGTGTTCAGCACCAAGGACAGGTGTGTTTACATGTGTGAGGATGGTGTTCAGTACCAAGGACAGCTGTGTTTAGATGTGTGGGAATGGTGATCAACAAGGACAGGTGTGTTTACACGTGTGAGGATGGTGTTCAGTATCAAGAACAGGTGTGTTTACACGTGTAAGGATGGTGTTCAGTACCAAGGACAGATGTGTTTACATGTGTGAGGATTGGTGTTCAGCAACACGGACAAGTGTGCTTACATGTATGTGGATAGTGTTCAGCAATAAGGACAGGTGTGTTTACGTGTGTGTGGATAGTGTTCAGCACCAAGGACAGGTGTGTTTACATATCAATGTTCATACTAAATATTTCTGCAACAGCAAAGATGTCCACAGCAGATCCATCTCATCAGGGTGCAGGAAGTGCCACTGGGCAGGTGCAGACTGCAGGATCAGCTATGGATAAAGAAGATCGCGAAAAGGAAGGAAAAGGTATTCCTATGATTCATGTTACAAAAGGAGAAATCTGAGCTATCAGGAAAAGGAGAGATGCCCAGATATCCATGTATTCTGCCTAATCAGTCATGCAACTCATGTCAGTATTTTGTCACAAAAGCCTGTTGTATTAATAGTCTATAAAGTAGAATTCAACTCAGATCAATTAAGATCAGACCAAGCCTATCTAATATGTCACTACAAAAAAAATTGGAACAGTAGATAAACATTTACATGAGCAAGTTTTTAAAATATAATTACATGTACATTAAGATCAGACCAAGCCTATCTAATATGTCACTACAGGAGCTGTGTGAGGCTGCAAAGACTGGAGACACAGCAAAAGTAAAGCAGCTGTTAGATGAGGGAGTCAAGTCCCAGGTTACCAGTGGCTATATGGTTAGTGGTCTTGTGTTCTGTTATGGCACGATCTCATTTGTTGTAGGCCATTGTATGATTTTTAAGTCATACAATTTTCGTGCAGGCTGTGACAGAACCAGCTACGGGCAAGGATCTAAGACAGCCTTTTCAGTAAGGTCCACTCTGCTCTTACAATACTAAAGGACAAAATTGTGTTTTACAGAAAAGAACTCCACTGCACCTTTCAGCTGAGAATGACCATTATGACATTGCCACAGCTTTACTGAAAGCTGGTGCAGCTGTAAACGCACGAGATGTTGTGGTAGGTTGATTGATTTTTTGCACAACCACTTAGGACACTAATGTTGTAGTTGAGGACTGCGGTAGCAAACATGCTGCCAACCTTACTGGTAATACTGTAAATTGTTGAACTTTCATGATGGTTTGCTGTAGGAGGTGTTGTAACTTCACCGTGAAAACAATTTTGTCAAGCAATGAAGACATTTGCAGTGTCCAAAACTCCTACCGACACCCGAAAAATAAAACCAATGTCAAAGTTACGATTTACAGTTTTCTTCATTCCATCATGCTGCCACACTTAATTTGATAATACTTTAATTTGTATTCTCCTGTCTGTCACAGGAAAGAACTTCTCTGCATTTGGCAGCTGTAAATGGTCACCATAACCTTGCAACAGCTTTGTTGGGAGCTGGTGCAACTGTGAATGCACGTGATGATCAGGTACACAGTCATGTAGACTATTGGATTCGCTGCTTTGGTATATCATAAGAATGAAAGACCTTTATTGTACTTGTTAATAGTCTTACGAGCTTTGATGGCTAAATGTGTACTAGAGAGTATGTACAGGTTCGCTTCCTTAGCTGCAAATTGTAAGAACAAATGGACAACTTATCGTCTGTGGTTTATTTAGTTGCAGAGATAAAGATATTGATACTGTAATTTGCCTTGTAGCAATGGACTCCAGTGCACCTGGCAGCCATGAATGGCCACCATGAAACTGTAACAGCTTTACACAAGGCTGGAGCAGATGTAAATGCACGGGACAATGAGGTTGGTTGATTGGCTTGTCACCAGGAACAGGACAAAGTTCATAAATTTCTGTATCATTATACAGTTGATATTTCATATGTCCCTCATACAGTTGAATTAAAGCTACATGTTCGATATAAGGCTCGTGATAAAATGTCCTTCCATAAAAAAGATCCGATGTAGTTGTAGTAATTAAGTTCTAATCCTGTTAACAATGCAAGACTAGTGTTAAATGGCAGAGTGTTTAGGCTAGCAGACACAGGATCAAGAGTTCACTGGTGCAATCCCTTACAGTCCTGGCTGGACGTTGTATCTTATGGGAATTAGGCATTTTACACACTCAGCTTTTCTCACTCCATTTAGTTGTAAAATGGGTACCTCACTTCAGTTGAGGAGGTGAAAGGTGTTGGAAGTAGAGGAATGGGCTCTGTCTTCTAATACAATGAAGAAGACACAATGGATGAACATTACCCACTGTAACCTGTACAGCCTCAAACAAGGCTTTATCTTACCAATCATACCAAAGATCACCTGATGTCCTTTACAGGAAAAGATTCCCTTGCACCTGGCAGCTAATAATGGCTACCAGGAAACTGTAGCAGTTCTACTCAAAGCAGGCTCAAATGTCAACACAAAGAACAGAGAGGTAGGTACAATAAACCTTAACTCCATGATTCCACTGGTATCCTAGGACTGCCACATTAAAGAAAAAGCTGTTACAGTAAATTTAAAGAGATCTTACTAAATGCATCATTCGGTAATCACCAAGCTATCAACACTTCAGATATCCAAGAGCCCAAGACAATCTTGGGTAGAGCCTTGAATAACACGGTTATCATTAATTTTATATAACCTGTCAGAATGTACCTGACAGAGTTGACATTAAATGTCCCCTTAAGTTTGTTAAGTTAAGTTGATTAGACAGTTACTATTATAGTCATTCTTTCCTGAACATTTAAGATTATTCTGATGATGCAATTGTTATACAGCAAAGGACTTCCATGCATTTGGCAGCCACGAATGGGCACCATGAAACTGTGACTTTACTGGCAGCTGCACCAAATGCAGATGTGAATGCACAGGACAGTGAGGTAGGTAGATAACTTGAATAGTTACTTAAATCAACTCGTGCTGTACCATCATTTGAGGTTTCATAGTTTGGACAACAGTCAAGCTTCTAATATTGGAACCACCAATATCTGTGTATAGTTCATAATTCTGCCGTCATACTCAAGACCATCTTGTGGTTTACAGCAAATAACTCCCCTGCACCTGGCATCCCGGGATGGGGACTATGAAACTGCATTGGCTTTACTGACAGCTGGTGCAGATGCTAATGTAATGGACAAGCAGGTAAGTATAGTGCTTCACACATACCTGAAGTATTCGAAGAAGAGCACAATATTTTGTTTCATTCTAGTATGCACACATGCAGGTTTTTACTCAATGGTCAGTGTGTAACAAGCCCTTAACGCCACTTCAAGGTTGCATTTTAAGTTAAATTTACAGGAATAGTCCTGAAACAGCATCTTATCTGTCTATTGAGTCAGAGATATCTTGTCTGAGACAAACTTGACTCACTTACATTGAGAACTTGACTGACCCAATAGGAAAATCAGGAGCTATGAAGGCTGCTTGGGAACATTCTTAAATCCATTCAATAGACTGGTACAGAAATGGTTTTGATCTTAGTATTTTTTGCTGACTTTCTCTTTCATGTCCAAAAATGTTGTGTTTGTGACACAGAGAGGAAAATCAACCACCTGTTGTGTGTACGGTTCATATTTCCAACAGAAAAGTGTTCCTCTCCATGAAGCTGCTCTTCACGGCCACCCTAAGTGTGTGGAAGTCCTGCTGCAGCACGGGGCTGATATCGCTGTGAGGAACAAGGTGCACTGCTGGTCACACAAATCTTGGCCCTTACATTTATTTCAGCTTTGTTACAATACATTAAACATAACTTTCTGGGTGTAATTTTGTCACAATTATGTGTATTTTCAAGTGATGAATGTTATTTTTTTGTGGAAAATCTGGATATCCTTACAGGAAGGTTTATCGACTAAGGACATTGCTAAAGATAAGGACACCAGCAGCATTGATACGGGAAGAAAGGAAGAAGTCATCCTTGGCAGAAATGCAATACTAAAGCTTCTGCAAGAGGAGAGTTCTGTGAGTTGTTGCAACTTTCATCAAGTGGAATTGTTCGAGGACATTTCTGACAAATTACCTGGCTATGATAAAGAGATGGTCAAAGTTGATAGTTATTTCATTGAATAGTACATGTTAGAATCTTTAAAATAGATTGTCCTTAGATGGCCATCTGTTTATGACTTTGTGTTCTTCCTCACAGGTGTATTGAATGTATGAATGAATTAAATACAGTGTAAAAGCTAATTCAAGAGTTTGCTGCCATTCAAACTGTCTTCATTACTTTGTAGAGAATTTATAAACGTAACAAGGAAGCTCAAGCTGTCCTGATCCGGTACTACGAAGAAAAGGGGATGACCGTGGTGAAGAAGGATTGTCCAGTGATTAAAGCAGCAGCAGAGGAGAGTGGAAAATCTGTGGAGCAAGTTAGGGTAAATTAGCTGTTTGTGTGTGTATGTGTGTGTGTGTGCGTGTATGTGAGTGCATGCATGTGACACTGTGTGAATGTGTATATTAAATGACTGGTTCATCGAACAAAACTGGTTACAGTTTTGCAGAATGCCCTATCAGAGGAGGGTTATTTGATTCAATTTGATAGATATATGGATTGATAAATGGACAGACAGACAGAGACAGACAGACAGACAGATACATGTAGCCACAGGGTTCTTCAACATGCTCAATGTGTGGCTCTCAAATACATGTATCAAGTAGCATTATGAAAATTTAACTAATCCTGCAAACAACTAAGAAGTTTGATGGGCAACACCTCTAAGTCAGGAGAATTGAGTGTTGATTTATGCATACGTGCTAACGTGGACCAATTACTGGCAAACTGTTGTCATAGCTTGGGATCCCGGGATGATTGGTTTCCATTGAGACAGAAAAAAAGAGCTCTTGTTGCACATGTTGTCATAGCAATAAAGCATGTGGGAATATACAAGTCTTAGAAGACTTATAGATCAAACAGCATGCATCTGTATTATTATTCTCTAAACCTCTAGAATTTCATCAACTATTACAAGAGAAAGGCTAGCAGTGGGAAGAGACCAGCTGATGAACCGGCTGGTAGTCAGAGTGACAGAGTGGCTAAGGAAAGCAGAGGTAAGGGAGATCATGTACTTTACAGAGAACCCTTGGAAAAGGGGATTAGGTAGAATGGTGACTATCTACATGTAGATCATGACCAGTTAAACATTTCATGCAGGAGTTCAACAGAACTTTGATCCATTTAGTTTTCAGCTTTAATGTATGTGTAAGGATAATACAATGTGTATATATATAGAGAGAGACTGCATGACATAGTATATGTTTTAAAAAATGATGCACCTGGTAGGACTTTAATCATGTACACTAACCTGTTTATATATATGACCTCTTCCCACATGACCTCAATGAAAAGTGGCCAGCCTTTGTCTTGTGTGCTTACCTGTGTGTGGTTGGTATGTTCAGGTTTGTTTACATGTTAGGATGGTGTTCAGCACCAAGGACAGGTGTGTTTACATGTGTGAGGATGGTGTTCAGTACCAAGGACAGCTGTGTTTAGATGTGTGGGAATGGTGATCAACAAGGACAGGTGTGTTTACACGTGTGAGGATGGTGTTCAGTATCAAGAACAGGTGTGTTTACACGTGTGAGGATGGTGTTCAGTACCAAGGACAGATGTGTTTACATGTGTGAGAATGATGTTCAATGACATGACGAATATTTCTGCAACAGAAAAGATGTCCACAGCAGATCCATCTGATCAGGGTGCAGGAAGTTCCACTTGGCAGGTTCAGACTGCAGGATCAGCTATTGATAAAGAAGAGCACGAAAGGAAGGAAAAGGTATTCCTATGATTCATGTTACAAAACGAGAAATCTGAGCTATTGGGAAAAAAAGAGAGATACCCAGATATCCATGTACTTCTGCCTAATCAGTCATACAACCCTTGTCAATATTTTGTCTGAAAAGCCTGTTGTAGTTTATGAAGAAGAATTCAACTTCATATCACAACAGTTGGCTTTATTGTTTGTTCCATTCCAACATACAGTCCAAAAATAACTGTCAACAATAGAAAATAGATCAGTATTCAGACAAGCGAAAGTAGAAGTAAGAAAAAAATCAAAATAGTAGATAATATAATTTACATGAGCAAGTGTTTGAAATATAATTACATGTACATTAAGAGCAGATCAAGCCTATCTAATATGTCACTACAGGAGCTGTGTGAGGCTGCAAAGACTGGAGACACAGCAAAAGTAAAGCAGCTGTTAGATGAGGGAGTCAACTCCCAGGCTACCAGTGGCTATATGGTTAGTGATCTTGTGTTCTGTTATGGCATGGTCACATTGTAATTTTCAAGCTGGCTGTGACAGAACCAGCTACTGGCAAGGATCTAAGATAACAAGACAGGTGAAGTTTGTACAGCACAAATATACCCCCGATTTACAAATGCACAATGATTGCGGTGTGGCAAATTTGACCGGGTTTTTAACTGTAGCCTATAGCTAAGATTTTTGAGAAAGTTGATTTTTAGACAAAAGCGAAGAGTTCCATATAACAGAAAGTGATAGGCTGATGCTGGTGGGGTAATCGTGTTGCGCAATCATGGATTCTGGCTAGCTGGTTTGTAATGTAACTTTATTTGTTTTGTAAACAGTACTGTAGTGATTCATTAATAACATATACATTGTATGCCAATCATGTAGGTTTGATTTTTATGCTTAGCTGTCTTTGACTAACTACAACAACTTTAGCCCATGAGGTCAAGAACATGCAAAGAAAGATCACAATGAGGAGCAATCCGACAGATTTTCCTGTCCTCATCTTTCGGTTCAGAGTTTCATTCATAGAGCAAATTATTATAATGATTTTTAGATTCATACGATATCCAATTTAGTTTGATCCATTAACTGGTTACATTATCAGAAATATGGAGATTACATCATTCCACTCTGCTCTTACAATACTAAAGACCAACATTTTGTTTTACAGAAAAGAACTCCACTGCACCTTTCAGCTGAGAATGACCATTATGACATTGCCACAGCTTTACTGAAAGCTGGTGCAGCTGTAAACGCACGAGATGTTGTGGTAAGTTGATAGATTTTTTGCACAACCTCGTACACATGTAGGACTCTGATGTGGTAGTTGAGGAGGACTGAGGTGCCACCACTACCACAGCTATGCTGCCAACCTTACTGATACTACTCTAAATCGTTAAACATTTCATATTAGTCAATTGGTTTTGTTTGGGGTAGGACTCTGGGAAAGGAAAATTTTCATTGTGTTGTAAATTCACCGTCAAACAATTCTGTCAAGCAATGAAGACATTTGCAGTGTTAAAAACTCCTACCGACACCCTCAAAATAAAACCAGTGTGAAAGTGTCACAATTTACAGTTTCCTTCATTCCATCATGTTGCCAAATTGATAATACATGATTGCATTCTCCTGTCTGTCACAGGAAAGAACTGCTCTACACTTGGCAGCTGTAAATGGTCACCATAACCTTGCAACAGCTTTGTTGAGAGCTGGTGCAACTGTGAATGCGCCTGCTGATCAGGTACATACTCTTACATGTACATGTAGACTATTGCATTAGCTGCTGTGGTGTATAATAATTGAATAAAAGACCTTGCATTTATTGTATATATATTATGGCTAATGTATACTAGAGAGTATGATTATACAGGTTTCAAACTTCTTGCTTCCTAAGACAGCTGTAAATAAGTCTTAGAACAAATGGCCAGCTTATAGTAAGTGGTTTATGTAGTTGTATAATTGTTGATACTGCGCCATTATGTATTAAGAATTTGTAATTTGCCTTGTAGCAAAGGACTCCAGTGCACCTTGCAGCCATGAATGGCCACCATGAAACTGTAACAACTTTACACAAGGCTGGAGCAGATGTAAATGCACGGGACAATGAGGTTGGTTGATTGGCTTGTCATCAGGAACAGGACAAAATTCACACAATACTGTATTACTATTGATATTTTATACATCCCTCGTAGAGTTGAATTAAAGCTGCATGTATTTATTGATGAGGTTCTATCAGGCTCTTGATAGAACGTCCTTCCATCAAAAATGATCCAACATGGAGTAATTAAGTTATAATCCTGTAAACAATGCAAGACTATAGTCAAATGTTGGTCAGGAGTGTTTAGGCTAGCAGACACAGGATCAAGAGTTCACGGGTTCAAACCCTACACAGTCCTGGCTGGACATTGTTAGGATCTATGGGAAAGGCACTTTACACAGCTTTCCTCACTCCATTCAGTTGTAACATGGGTACCTCACTTCAGTTGAGGAGGTGAAAGGTGTTGGAAGTAGAAGGATGGATTTTGTCTTCTAATACCATGAAGACAGAGTTCATACACAATGGTGTGAACATTACCCACTGTAACCTGTACGGCCTCCAAGGCTTTATCTTAACAACCATACCAAAGATCACCTAATGTGCTTATTACAGGAAAAGATTCCCTTGCACCTGGCAGCTAATAACGGCTACCAGGAAACTGTAGCAGTTCTACTCAAAGCAGGCTCAAATGTAAACACAAAGAACAACAAGGTAGGTACAATAGGTAACCTTAACTCCATGATTCCACTGGTATCCTAGGACTGCCACATTAAAGAAAGAAATTGTTACAATCAATCTAAAGAGATCTACTAAATGCATAAGTTGGGAATCGCCGAGCTATCAACACTTAAGATATCCGAATGGCATAAGACATTCTTGAGTAGCCTTGATAGCACGATTATCATGATAATTATATATAACCTGTCAGTACAATGTACCTGACAGAGTTGACATTAAATGTCCCCTTAAGTTTGTTAAGTTGATTGAATAGACAGTGACTTATAAGTCATTCTTTCCTGAACATTTAAGATTATTCTGATGATGCAATTGTTATACAGCAAAGGACTTCCATGCATTTGGCAGCCACGAATGGGCACCATGAAACTGTGACTTTACTGGCAGCTGCACAAAATGCAGACGTGAATGCACAGGACAGTGAGGTTGATAACTGTTACAATTAGTAACTCGTGCTGTACCATCATTTGAGGTTTCATACTTTGGACAACAGTCATTGACAAGCTTCTAATATTGGAACCACCAATATCTGTGTATTCATAATTCTGCCGTCATACTCAAGACCATCTTGTGGTTTACAGCAAATAACTCCCCTGCACCTGGCATCCCGGAATGGGGACTATAAAACTGCATTGGCTTTACTGACAGCTGGTGCAGATGCTAATGTAAAGGACAAGCAGGTAAGAATAGCGCTTCACACATACCTGAAGTATTCGAAGAAGAGCACAATATTTTGTTTCATTCTAGTATGCACACATGCAGGTTTTTACTCAATGGTCAGTGTGTAACAATGCCACTTCAGGGTTGCATTTAAAGTTAAATTAAACTTTGAATAGTCCTGAAACAGCATATTATCTGTCTATTGAGTCACAAACATCTTGTCTGAGACAAATTCGACTCACTTACATTGAGGACTTAACTGACCCAATAGGAAAAGCAGGAGGTATGAAGGCTGCTTGGGAACATTGTCTTAAATCCATTTAGACTGGTACAGAAATGGTTTTGATGAGTGTTTTCTGCTTTGATCTTTCTCTTTCCTGTCCAAAAATGTTGCGTTTGTAACACAGAGAGGAAAATCAACCACCTGTTGTGTGTACGGTTCATATTTCCAACAGGAAAGCGTTCCTCTCCATGAAGCTGCTCTTCACGGCCACCCTAAATGTGTGGAAGTCCTGCTGCAGCACGGGGCTGATATCGCTGTGAGGAACAAGGTGCACTGCTGGTCACACAAATCTTGGCCCTTACATTTATTTCAGCTTTGTTACAATACATTAAACATGACTTTCTGGGTGTAATTTTGTCACAATTATGACTGTATTTTCAAGTGATGAATGTTATTTTTTTGTGGAAAATCTGGACATCTTAACAGGAAGGTTTATCGACTAAGGACATTGCTAAAGAT
Source organism: Branchiostoma belcheri (assembly GCF_001625305.1). NCBI lineage: Eukaryota > Metazoa > Chordata > Leptocardii > Amphioxiformes > Branchiostomatidae > Branchiostoma > Branchiostoma belcheri. The sequence continues at coordinate 1,213,487 of NW_017804065.1, forward strand.
AAGGACACCAGCAGCATTGATACGGGAAAAAAGGAAGAAGTCATCCTTGGCAGAAAGGCAATACTAAAGCTTCTGCAAGAGGAGAGTTCTGTGAGTTGTTGCAACTTTCATCAAGTGGAATTGTTCGAGGACATTTCTGACAAATTACCTGGCTATGATGAAGAGATGGTCAAAGTTGATAGTTATTTCATTGAATAATTATTATGTTTCTTAGAATCTTTAAAATAGATTGTCCTTAGATGGCCATCTGTTTATGACTTTGTGTTCTCAGGTGTATTGAAGGTATGAAATAAATACAGTTTAGAATCTAATTTTAGAGTTTGCTTCCATTCACACTTGTCTTTATTACTTTGTAGAGAATTTCTAACCGTAATAAGGAGGCTCAAGCTGTCCTGATCCGGTACTATGAAGAAAAGGGGATGACCGTGGTGAAGAAGGATTGTCCACTGATTATAGCAGCAGCAGAGGAGAGTGGAAAATCTGTGGAGCAAGTTAGGGTAAATTAGCTGTTTGTGACATGTGCAAGGTGTGGCTCTCAAATGCATATATCAAGTAGTATTAATAATAATTATGATGATTGCACTAATCTGGCAAACAAAAGGAGTTTAATGGCCAACCTCTAGAATTGGCAGTGTTGATTTAAAAATTGTGTACAAACAATTGTCGTCATACTTTGGGATCCCAGAATGACTGGTTTCCATCAATTTGAGACATAGAATATGAGCTCATATTGGAGTTATTGTCATAGCGATAAAGAATCCCCAGTATGGCCATAAGTTCTTGGGTAGGATCGATGCCCAACCAGCCCACTGATGACAGTGAGAGAATACACCTGGCACTAATTGTGTATGTGGGAATATACAAAAATAGATAAAACAGCATGAATCTGTATTATTTCTTATCTAAACCTCTAGAATTTCATCAGCAATAGAAAGAAACGGGCTAGCAGTGGGAAGAGACCAGCTGATGAACCGGCTGGTAGTCTGAGTGACACGGTAGCTAAGGAAAGCAAAGGTAAGGGACAGAGAACCCTTGGAAAAGGGGATTAGGTAGAATGGTGACTAACTACATGTACATCATGACCAGTTATTATCAATAAACGTTTCATATTGGAGTTCAACAGAACTTTGATCTATTTAGTTTTCAGCTTTAATGTATGTGTAAGGATATATCTTACCTTGACTTCTTCCCACATGACCTCAATGAAAAGCGTCCAGCCTTTGTCTCTTCAATACCAGTAAATACATAATAGTAATCTTTCAGACATTACGAAAATCAACCATCAATCACACTCTTTCAATGCTCTTTATTTAGTATAATTTAAGATGTTATGATCTTGAGTGCAGATGGTGCCAAGAAACCTAGGACTCAGGCACGTGTGGAGGATGCAGAAAAACCTGGCTGCTCATTTCAGGGGATAGAGACGTTAATGGAGGGCTCAATCCAAGGTAAAATTGGTTTGACAGGCAAATAGGTAACTTTGTCTTGTAAGATGTGGGTTATTCAATCGCAGACCATCAAAAACTTTCCAAATGGTACATACTGTGCCACTATGTTGTTATCGTTGAGTTGACTAATGATGATTTAAAAAGTTGTAATATTATATTTAGTAACTAGTACTTGTTACCAGGTATGTTGACTTGACCCTTAAGGTCATGATGCTAGAGGTCACCCCGTGATTGAGTGATTCAGGTTCAACTTGGTAATGCTTTGAGTTAAAGAACAGTCTATCTTGTAATAATTATATTTATATAATAATGTTCTCTTGTTAAATAAACAAATAACAATAAACAATAATTGTTTTTCATAGATGGGGCATCAGGAAGCAGCACTGACGTCACCATCTCCACACAAACTTTGCAGTCAAAACAAGGTGATAATGTTTTCTTTCTATCATTTTGCATGGAAAGTAGTAAAAGTAACATGATTAAGATTATTTCTCTACAACTACATGCCTGAAGCTATAAGTAACGTTACATTGTACATGTAACATACATGTACATAAAATGTTCATCAACATAATGATAATTAAGAACTCATTCCTATATTCCTATACTATATTCTAAAATATACATCAAGCTACTTTTGTTAAGTTCGAGGATCTGTTTCTTTAGGCAGTGGTAGATGAATTTACCCAGTTTTTTTTATTCTATGATATGTGGGTTCCTTGATTCTAAGTATTTATAGTAAAATTATTTTCTCATGGTCACAAAGATCCACAAACAGCCTCAAATGTAAATCTATCAGGTATGAATTAGCAAATTAGCAAATATCAATGAAGTGTTTATAATCTGATGTTAACTCTTTTTGTTCACACAGACATTTCCACTTCAGCGGCAATTTCTGTGCTGCTGGTAAATGATGAGTATGGTACAGCTCATGGAGGTGTTTCCACCATGAGTCGTGGAGTGGCACGGCTACTGAGGAAGCACGGCGCCCAAGTTTATGCTACAGCTCTGAAAGTAACTGAGGATGACAAAAGGTCTGCCAAAAGGGATGGTGTGGAATTGCTTCTGCCTGAAGTCCACAGTGATATGCCACAGCCATGTTTGGATTGGTTGAACCATTACCACATGGTTCACTACCCAAACATACCAAGGACCCTACAGTATGTCGTCGGCCATGCAGATGTTACAAGCAAGGCTGCAAAAAGGATCAAAGAACAAAGCTGCCAGGAAGCAAAGTTGGTCCTCTTCAACCACGAGATGCCAGAAGACACAGCGTACTTCAAGACAACTAAGAAAGCGATGCAAGCACCAGACAAGGAAAGCAGAATATTGGAAGATGCAAAGTCTGCTGATGCCGTGTTCTCGGTGGGGCCCAAGATCTACAGTTACTTCGAAACAAATTACAAGTCACTTGAAGAGGCTGGGCCGAGGCACTACCTCTTTCTTCCCAGGGCATCCAAAGTGTTTGAAAACACAAATGCCAGGCCAGGAGGAGGACAGAAGGTGGTACTGTCCTTTGGAAGGGTGAGTGAAGTGGTGGTGCAAAAGGGCCATGACTTGGCAGCTCGGTCCTTGGGGTATGTACCAGAGCACATATTGAGGAACCTGAGCTGGGTTGTGCGTGGGGTCCGAAAAGATGAAGATGATTGGGAAAAGAGCCGGAAAATTCTGGAGAAGAAGATGCAGAAGCGCATTATCAAACCCACCTTTCGTCCCTTTGGCACCCAGGAGGACATCGCCAATGACATCAAACGTGCTCATCTGGTCCTGATGACATCACGCTCAGAGCCGTTTGGGCTGGTAGGGCTGGAGGCCATTGCAGCAGGCATCCCTGTTCTCATCTCTGACCAGTCAGGGCTGGCAGACATGATCAAGGACTTGAGCAAGAAATACAAGTCCCTCGAAGACCTGAGGCACAGGATCGTCAAAACCAATGTGGAGGAGTCCGCGGTGGAGGAAACTGCAAGAAGATGGGCAGACAAGATCACAGATACCCTGGAATACTCCGAAGGGGAGTTTGAGAAAGCTGCAGAGTTCAAAAAGAAGCTCTTGGAGTCCAAGTACTGGGAAGAATCCAACAACGATCTGCTTCGTGTCTGCGGATTGATTGAGTGAATTTAGATCACTTCTGATCTAGATTGAGAGAGCCTAGGTCAGTTCTGGATCTAGATTGAGAAAGTCTTAGACCATTTCTGCATCACAAGAGAATTCAGGTGTAATCTGTCAGTTCCCAATTCTATGAGACAGCAATCACTGAGTGACCGAAAATTTGTGAAATACACTAGATTTCCAGGGAACCTGCAAATGTCTGATTTAGAATGTACCATGTAAATGTATGATTTAAAGACAATGTAAGCAGGGCAAAACTGCCATTTGCATTTTGTAAGGAGTATTTTGTTCTTTTCTGTAAGGAATATGTTAAATGGTTTCACACTTAAGTCTTACCTTAGAAGAAGCTTTTGCACTGAACACCAAATGTAAAATCGCAGTAAGTCTTGTACGTCCCAGACAATTAATAAATATGTAAAACCATTCCTTTGATGATTTATAAGACAACAAACGCCTGTCACCTTGATGTCACTGTTTAATGTTTGTATATGTACTTCAGAAGTGTTTCCAACACTCATCCTGCACTGTAGTCATTACTGTTATTTTTTGTGAATAAAGGAAGGGGGTACTCTGAGAGAGGACAGTGGTGAGAAAGGAGTCACAGGTAGAAGTTCTCAGAAGCGAGCCTCCTGTGTGTTTGTACCGGCCACGCCTGTGTCCAGTGTACTTCATAGTCCTGTAGTCAGTCCCTCCAGCAGCATCACAAAGAATCCTGGTTCTAAAACAACAACTGGCCCTGCTTATCAACAACAAACACACAAAAGTGTTAAAATATATGTTATGTATAACGTTATGACGTTATGTTCATAATTTTGTGTAATCTAGCTTTTAGTATGTGATATTTTTATTTGACGTGATGGTGTGTATTTCATTTGTTGGATGGCTACTTGCCTGACTAACATTTTTTATCACAGACAATATTTACCAATTCTTACCTACATTTGTCTAATTGGAATAATGTTGACTTTATCAGAATTTTCTGAATTTCTTCTTATGGAAACTTCAAAAGATGTCGATGTCATTGATGATGATCAGAAACATTTCCCACAAGCTAGTATGTGCGCATCAGTATTGAGTAATAAGGGTGTGGTAGTATAGAAACTTCAAAAGCTATAGAATATTTTTGTTTTTTTATACCTTTCTGTTGATATCTGATAGCTACGGAATAGGAGGTAGGACAATTGTGTCCTCCCACCAGCAACACATCTGGTGTGAATTAAGATCAATAAAGGACAGGGACCACGTGTCCCTAAATCAGTCTTGCCCAAGTCGTGGTCGAGTGTGGACATCATTATAGCAGCCTTCAGTATACCTCTCTCTCTCTCTCTCTCTCTTATATATATATATATATATATATATATATATAGAGAGAGAGAGATATAGATATATATATATAGAGAGAGACAGAGAGAGATACATAGATATAGATAACACCTGTGTCACCATCAGTTTTACCATATACATGTATCAGTAAGTATACATTACTGTAGTGGAACATCATTACTATGTACATGTATACATGAATTAATGAATGTATAAGGAACTTCATTGCACAGAATTTGTACGTAAACACAACAGTTTGTTAAAGTAAAGTTGAAGTACACAATGTACATTACTTTAGGCCAAGATTTTCGAGACAGCGGGCTTTTGGGCAGAAAATTTTACGGCAGCGGGATGCTATCGGGAATTCTCTTGACACGGCGTTCCCCGCTGTCGCCAGGACTGCTGTCGTCAGTACAGCTTTCTTGAAAATCGGTATCTAAAGTGGACCTTAGTCAGATGTTATCCATTATTCGTGTAAAAATACCTTCCTGGATTCCAAGGCACAACAACAGTGAAATACAATGATCTACAAACTACAAAGTACAGAACATTATAGATAATAACGACTGTTACTGAAATAGTTATAACAACATATGTCAGAAGACAAATACGAAAATTCAGGCGGTGTTATTGGTGTAATTCACATTTGTAAAAATTCGACAGCTAGTGATGATGACTATTTCAGATCTTCGATAGTTTCTGCAATACTTTCAAACTTAACTACAACATTTTCAAACTAAAATTGTATCTACTTTTCTTTGAATGACGAAACATAGTTCTCTGTTATTGGGCAATAATTAGTAAGGACAATAACGGTTACTACACAGTGTGGACTGTTAAACCTAACATCTGAACTTTTTTGTGTAGAAATGTTACAAATACGCTATGGGAGGCTCATACACTTTTAATTCCCCATAATTACCTTTCCCATAACTGTAAGTCACCAAACAATAATTTTGGTAAGTGCACAAGTTAAAAATTTAGATAGCTTTACGTTCTCTTAGAAGTGTAACTTGATAGGGTCAGAATTAGATAAAGGCTGGTTTTTCAAGTAGCGTAAGATCTTCATGTTGTGTCCTCCTCACACAGTACTGCAGCAACAGCTTTGACCCGCAAGTCCCGATAACCCAAAAACTACTACATACATACAAATTACTATATCTCAACCTGCCTAATGTTACAAAAGAATCGTACGCTACTTAATATAAAATTAATTTAAGCTTAAAATTGTAAGTCGCCAAATAACTTTGGCAAATATGCAGGCCACTGTTAAAAGTTTGGAAATGTCACTTTGTATAGTTATGATTAAACTCTGTGATTACTCATCAGACAAGTACTTCTAAGTGTAATTTGTGACCTCCTGGCCCACGACGACATCAGTAAACTTTCAAGCCTCCACAACCCCCAAACTACTAAATAACATCATGGTTCATTTGTTCATTGCGAAATTAACAACAGTCGAAATATCCAGCAGACCTCTCAACGGTCTCTATTAGCACTAGGTTTAGGTATCTTAATGATCTTTTAATGGTCTTCTAATGATCTCGTCTTCTAATGATCTTTGACTGATCTGCAAGATCGTTAATACTGGTAGTCTTTTAGTGATCTTTAAGACCAATCATTATAATATTGTTTGTAAATGACTGTTCACCAACAGTCTTCTTCGTGTGAAAATGTGGATTTACTCATGGTGTTTCAACTTTTGCGTGCACAGAATTTACCTGCGACTCACTCGGCCCTGTGCCATAAGATACATTTCCAGAACCCGAGGATTTAGTGATGGCCATAGACTGAACCTGTCTTGTCTTAACATTCTGACTGTCAATAGTCATAATGGTGATTATGACCACTGGTTAGAGTATTTTTGATTCAATACTAATGATGGCCCGAGACTGGCCCTGCCCTGTCTTAATACATGCTGGTTGTCAATATCTTCATACTGGTGATCATAATCATGGGTCATTGCAGAAGATGTCTGATTATGACCGCTGGTAGATAAATGGGGCCTTTGGTAGAGTTCCCACACGTTTGTACATAGGATTTGGCTGTAAGCTACAAACTGTAGCTACTAGCTCGATCGCGAGCTCGTTGGTGTGGCATAGATCTCCAAAATGTAGAGATCGGGTGTTCGTTTGAGACTGGCCCCGCCCTATCTGATAAAACATGCTTGTCAATATCTTCACACTGGTCTGTCATCATGACCACTGCCACTGGTCATCACAGAAACTGTTTGTGCCGCTACCAACGACACTGGGATTATAGTCCTAAAGGAGGACGCCTGGTCCTGTGCCTCATGTACCCCACTGTGAGAAAGACTGCCGGAAAACAGGACAATACCAAGAAGTACTGGAGCACTGATAGAGGCAAAGGGATCAGACGGGAACTGTCCGTGTTGCTATCTGCGTTGCCAAAAGAAAAAGATGTTGGTACTTCAGATGAAGTGAATAAAGTTCGGATATGTCTGGACATAAAGAGAACTGCGGTGTTTTTTATGAAGAAAGGCGCGGTGCTTTCTTGGACGAAAAGAAGAAGTGCGGTTCTTGTTAGACGAAGAGAAGAAATTTAAAAAGTGTCGTACTTTTTTTATGAAGAAAAGTGCGGTTCTTATTGGACGAAGAGGAGAAAAGTGCGGTGCTTTTTTTATGAAGAAAAGTGCAGTTCTTGCTGGATGAAGAGAAGAAAAGTGCGGTGCCTTTTTGGGTGAAGAGAGACAAGTGATCATGCCAAAATATGAGCTGCATCGCCGACTTGCCGGAGGTACATGTACATGTCTCTTGATCCTGAGTCAGAAAAATACAACCACGTTCACTAAATCCTGAGGTATCCAAGTAATAAGATACCCTCACCGACGTAAGTTACTAACCTAGGTGATGCTAGACATTAATAGATGACAATCATATAAATCAGGACCCAATTTGCCATATCCATGAGGAAACTATAAGAATCTGCTGCGTTCAATGATAGGACTACTTAGATTTGTGACGTGTGTAATTGATCGAGAACGAGGGAAATATGAACACCTAATTTGCATACTTAATGAGAAAATGCTATAATTCCATGGTAACTGCCTTTCAAAACTTTTAACGTAGACGCTAGGAAATATAGCACACAGACGACAAGTCACGCTGCATGGATAATTTGCTCTGAAACTGCCACGCCCATCACGCCCGCCTTTAACAATTTAAATGTGGCGCGTTTTTGCACACGGCCCGTAGGGAAGGGTCATGTCAGTCAGCCACTTCCTGGACGGGAGGCAAGGACCGCGGGACGATCGTCTGCTCCCTGCGGCATGGGAAAATAACCTCCCCGGGTCTCCTACCAACCCCTACTTCCCTGCTTTGCTTGGATAGAATGTTCCTGCAACGCTAAGTTTTACCCTGCGACTATTTGCTTGCTAGGAGAGTTGAAGAGAAGCATCGCCAATGGAGGACCTGATCTGTGAGTACCGCTCCATCACATACACTCCACCCTGCCCCCGTATCAAAAACACTCCCTCACATTCCTGCAATATTTGCGTCTTCATCGATTTTAATTCGTGACCAGTGGATGAACAACACGACTTTCAGCTCGTCAACTGGATCTGTACAGCATGTAGTCTCCGTTATGGCTGCTTTCTGTGCACATTTCGGGCACACGGTGAAGTTTAACTGCAAATAGCCGAGTTCAGGGTTCGGGGCGAGTGATTTGTTACCATTTCGTCAACATGGCGTGCACGAAAACACGACAGTCCTCCGGAATAACACTACTCTCGACATGGACAGCAAGAACAGTTTATGGACGTTGTCAGACACATGTTACTATGTGTTACTGTGTGTTATGTCTGCATGGGTGTTTCGGGCGGCCTGTGCGTGGTACGGCCCTACCCTGATATTTTGCCCCTTGTGTGGTGGTTCTCTGTCACCACCTAGCCCAAGGAAAATACCTTATAAATCGGAACCGGAAACATCCAGATTTATTTGATCTGCTACATTCAAAGTAGGTCATTCAGTTTTTCGTATTCCTAATTTATCTTCCTCCAATTCATATTCCTGATTTGGGGGCTTAGAATATGGATTTGCAGAGGTAACGGTGTCTGGGATAACAGATGATTTATTTATTTTTTCTGGCAAAATCACTGGAAAACGGAACTCCATAAACATGTAACGTTAGTGCTAGCCAGGAGAATACTAGTACACATGTAGTAAATGGACCAGAGCCTCGAGACTTTAAAGCACCAAATGAGCAATGTGAAGGAGTCACCCTTAATATGATTGTTACATCAGTCTTAATTACATTAAGCCAGGGAAGGGTAATTGTTCTTTAAGGGCGTAATTTATTTGTTTTCGGTAAATTTTATTGTTTGTCTCAAATCATGTTTGTTTTGTAACATGTGATCTGAAACTAATGTAACATTATATCACAGTTAACAGTTCATTTGAACATTGGAACTAGATTCATACGCATTTCTTGGAAATCACTAGCCGTGACACATTTGACAGAATACAGTAACAAGTAGAATGAATTTGTATGCTTCACCATTCAGTTTGAATTTTGTAATATTGTTTAAGTTTCCTAGTACACATTTGTTCATGTGTACTAGTATGTATCCTGCAAAAGTTGTATATAACGCTATAGTGACAATAAATTCATCCCAATTTATTCAGATATTTTCCATACATCGGAGTTATAATAGGGTACAATCTGATCCTATATTATATTTCAAACTAATGTTTTGAGGTATAACGTTACATTTTCCTGGAGCGATTTTTTAAATTTTTCATTGTTCCACTCATTCTGCAGTAATGACATAATTTTCTTTGTTTGATATGCAAAAGGCGATCAGATGAGAGCATGCGGTAAGTCCCTGGGGTAGCAGACCTTAATGGCTTCACATCACTGAGTTTTATGCCTGGGTTGACAATGACTCATTTTAGACCAGAAGGTCAAATATGGCACTAAGCCCACACAGGAACTGTACTGTTATTACCTTGATTTTACACACGGTAACAGATGTAATATTGCATTTGCAAATCCAGGGAAGGACAATATGTAGAGATTTTTTAATCCAAGTTTTATTATTGCTAGGCACGTCATACTAGAAAACTTCAAATTTCTAGTAATATGGAAACTATGGGCAAAGAACTGATTTGATCTAGTATGTGACATGTGTAATCCCTGAAGGTAACATACTTAAGTACTGTAAATTTTGAAGCTTTTGCAGCACAGTATTCATTGTGATCTCGACTGAAAATGTCTTCCTTGTATGACTGCTGTACTAGATAATTACATGTATTTCAAAAGTGAATCTAAAGCACTGAAAACATCCATTTCCCTCCTAAAGCTGAATAACACTACTGTGAAATTATCATGATTTACAGTATATAGTTTGTGTACACTGTGTTATTTTGAGATGGAGGGTCTAACACAATGTAAGGTCATACCAGTGCAGTTCTGAAGATGGAAGAATTCATTGTCGTACTCCAATACTTGTAGTTGTTCTGTCATGTTTGCTGTATGAATCAGCACTTGTCACCCCTCCACCTTACTACCCAGGTTAACACAGTAGTCACAGTGGCTTGTCATCCCTGACCAGATTTCATGCCTAGTCTAGAGTTAAGCCTTTGTGTACACATAGGGTAGGGCTTACATTGTGTTGTTGTAAGGGATGGGTTTGCAGTCTCTGCCATGACAAGTCCCAGTAAAACAGGCTTTGAAAGATTGATGCCATCACAACAGTGTCCATATCCCTGCCAAGCTTTGGCATGAAATGTAATGTTCTAACCCTTACCAGTTGTACACTGTACCTGATACCTGTACAAACATGGTGCGGGGTCTGTCATATATTATGATATAAGATTTTGTTAGTCCAATCTACAACAGAATGCAGGTTGGACTGCCTGGACAAAATAGTGACTAGCATAGTGACTACCTGGACAAAATATTTTCAGGGGTGCACAGATCTTTCTATTTTGCCACACTGCCTTCCAGTTCTTTCCTTGATTGCAGCTCTGCACAAGGCATAATGATGATGATGTAGATGTTACAACTTACACTGTGTTCTGTAGCTCAGTGTAGTTGTTGAAACAACCTCTGGCTACAGCCAGCCTTTAATCGATCCCTGCAGGTGCCATTATCTCGACTCTCAGTCTCAGAGTTTTGTTTCACAAGCCATAGTTAGGTAGAAATGCCAAGTGAAATAATGCAGAGAATTGGGGAATTTAGCTTGATAGAAAAGCAGTGAGCCCACCAAAAGCAAGAGTACAATACTGATCACGCTGTAATTGTGTCTGACATGCTAGCTCAAAATATCTCTCCGCAATCACAAAGCTCTCCACGCATGTCAGTAGCTGATCACTGTGGATGAACTTGGACCACACGCAAGGTTTACTGTGAATCTCCTATTAACTGCATGGTTTGCTGTCAAAGAAACATGGTATGCTGCATTTCAGGCTGCTGATCTGGTATGGGTGTCTAGTGAATTAAAGACCATTAACAGAATCACACAGGTTTAACTGATGGTGACCTGTCAAACTTAACAGCCGTTATGTAACATCAATTAACCAGTACAACGTTCAGAAATAACATTTCCCATTTAGTATTATATGGTCATTGCTTACATGTACTATTGTGAGTATACTAGGACTAAAAGCAGAAATTAGAATTCGTACACCAAGGAACGATAGCTCTACATACAGTAACTTTGTTATCTTTGCTTAGAAGGTTAACGTTATATCATTTGTAATGTTTGTACGAATATTTGTTTAGATGTGGTTTAGCAGCATAGTTGTAATTCAAGAAGCTTTGGATGAATTGTCGTCAAGCTTGGTACATGTTATTGTATATGGTCAGGTGTACAACTTGATAGAATACAGGGGCACATCTCTAGCACGGTTCAGGCATACTATTTTTGGCACCATCCCTCATAGCACGAAGTCTAATTTTCTAATTCAATGACTCTCAATTTTTGACAAGTCAGATGTTCAAATGAGTCTGTCTTCTGAATCGCTATGAAATATAAATTACTTGTCGTTTTCAAGAATAAGCATGTGTTAGTCAGGGCTCGCAGGGCTCGAAATACTGGGTGCATAATATGTGCACCTTAGTGCACCCAAAACTGGAGCTGTGCACCCAATAGATCTGTGGGTGCACTGATGCACCCAACTATTTTGTAGGTCTATGATAAGTAATTCTTGATAAAGTAATTTGCAAATGAATAAACATGACAAAACTTATCTTCATAAGTGTGATTTTAATTGCATTTCAACGTCATCCAGAATATTTCAAGCACAGCATAGAGACCAACTATAGAAGTGTGTTCTTTAATGATTCAGAAGTTGTTATTTCTTCTTTAGTGATGACATTTACAGTTGGTACTGTAGTACTAGTAGGGTCCAACTCAGTTGTACCTCAGACTTGTTTGGCTTGGCAGTCTGCCCAAACTGAAGTATGTGGCTTCCTGTATTGTTTAAGAGTCCCATGATAAGGGGCGATGCAAACAAGAAAGAAAGGTCATGTGTGTTAGTGAGAAAAAATATTGTAAATATACATTTGTCACCTGAACTTGATTGCTTTTTAAACACTTGAAAAAAGGCAGAAATGGTAGCAAACTAAGACCAGTGTTAGCTATGAATAAAATTTGCATCATAATTTATTGGTTAGTTACCTAATTATGAATACCTTTTTGGGTTTAGAGTGCATATATGTTTTTTTTACAATTACATTGTTATTCTTGTCTTATAAGAAACGTTTAGAAAACACTGAATATTCATGAAAGTTAAATTTGTCACACAGAAATGTACTTGTCATCAACTAAATTTACTTGTTCTAATGCCTTTTTCTAAACCCTCCTTATGGACTCCAGTGTTGCCAGATACATGTATGATAACCTGCTAATGCATTCTTCTGTGTTGGGAGTCTTTGGAATTACTCAAACACAAATACTGCCTTGTATTGCAGTAATGTCAGGACTGCTGCAGCAACATGATCTGCAATAGTTAGTGAGTTTATTTATCCAGGGGAAAACATTATTTATGCCAAAAAAACAGTTACTCAAGCAACTGGATATGATTTTGGAAACGGTCAGACGTTTCAAGTAGCATCCACTACGGTAACCTTTCATCAGTGACACTAAGAGACTGCAGGAGAAATACAGGTTTATAAGCATGAACTAAGTAACTTGTTTTTTGGCGTATCTTATTACCTGGATGTCTATTGCACCAACGAAAACATTATTTGCCTCTTGGAAAATTCCCTTGTACAGTACGAGTCATCACATGACTGATTTGGATACAGTAGGAAACTGGAGTTTTACGTTTATTAGTTTGTGGTATTGTTGGTAATTTGTCGTTGAAGGTACATGATCCTTTGTAGAAATCTTGGTGTCTTTGAAATAAAAATTCACAAGCTAGTACAGGGTACAGCTCCAAAAGCTACAACATGGCTTAGCTTGCAGATGGCCATGACCTAAAATAGAACCAACAGTAACTCTTGAACATACTTGTTCAATAGATCTGTCATTACATCTTAGGCTGCTAAGCAACAGGGGCGTGACTGTGGCCCTGCTGTCAGCTCCTGTTTGTCTCCTACAGACAGGTGGATAGTTTTATCAGTGAAGTACTGTGTTAGTCTCCTTGTGTGTGGTGCGTGTACTTGACCACTCATGGCACATGGTGATAAAATCTCTGCTAGGGATGGAAATTCATTTTGGGGGCAATTGTTACACTAATACACTTACGTGCTCAGAAAATATTTTTTGGGCAGGTTTGCAGATGTAAAGTACTTGTATCAATATTTCCCTACTGGGAGAACTATCAAGGCCAGTAGCGAATCTATTTGATTGGTATTGGCCAACCTTGGCCTAACTGTGTGGTTGAATAAGTTAGAAATCTCCTGTTGCCTTAACCTGTCTGTGCCCTGATAGAAGTAGTCCAATGATTGCTTCTGTATATTGCACCAATCTTGCATTTTAATGACATTTCTGAGATAAAGATTCCTGCTATCCACCTGCAGGCATGACAATTACATCATGGAAGTGCTCTGGAAAGTCCAAATTTAATCTGGACGCTGTTCTAT
>NW_017804065.1:1227437-1261772 GCF_001625305.1 Branchiostoma belcheri
TATATATATATATATATATATATATATATATATATATATATGTGTAGATAAGTCCTATTGTGGAAAACACTGGAACTATAGAATTTCATCCTTAATTATGTCCTAATATGCATTATATTGTGAACATTTTTGTCAAAGGTACCTATATGCCCCAAATTATCAAATATCCTTATTGACTTATCCTCACAGAAATGCACTAATGCAGTTTGACCCAAAAGACAGACTAAATCTGAAAGGACTGGTGGTTATTCAGATATCAACCAGTTACTATGATACCTCTGGTACCCTTCCTGCCAGGCAACGGTAAGCATTTCCTTTCTATCAGGAAACAAAGACGCCTCAAATTAAGGCTGTTCAAACATAGAAGCAGTTGAAACATATTTGAAGGACACATGTTTTGCCTGCGCTATCAGAAAGTAAACAACTAGTTCTTAGGCTGAAGAGATGACCCAGAATACCCTTCCTACTGTCTCAGTACAGTCACTGTACACCTGTAGTGGAGGGTTCTGTGATTACAGTAATGTCATAATTAGTACAAGATGATGTAGATTAGGATCAGAAGTCAGCCAGAGGGTACATGTTTAAGCACTTGCTAAATATAACAACATGCTTTCTAATTATGATTGAGGGCACAGAGATGACAGGATACTTCCTGAAGGAAGACTGTACTGTCAGGAGTAATTATTGACTAAAATAACTTTCGAATGAAAGGAGGGTGCACATAGTTTCTATGAGTAAATACAGGCGTATTTCATTTAGGTGCGGCTAGATTCAGGTTTAACTCATAAGTCATCTGTTTTTCATGATATCTTGTTAAAGAATAACTAAGTACCTTTGGTTTCCTTAATTTCGAACAAAAGGTGTGCCTTTTCTAATCTCAATGAAAATCCATGAGTACCCATCATTGTTTTGAAAGGATTTTGCCAAGTCAGCTTAAAGTCACGTGCAGGGAAGGACGTACCCTCTATCGATTTATTTTTTTAACCGCTGTCATCTGATTTGAAGTGGTATTGTTTGCAGGTAAGGATCAATAGAGGATGCCTGCTAGGATATCAGTCTTGTGGCATCTACACCAGTGTGTGCTATAGTGTGTGGTATCTGTTGGAGCCTGTATTATGATAGAAAAGAGTAAAAAGGAGAGGCAGAAAGCTATATGATCAGGATTTAACACACGTAACAAATGATCAGAGCTTCATTATACTGCCTCTTGCTGTGTGGATCACTGTCAACCCTTTCTAAGCTTAACATAAGGATGAACAAAACCAACAGTAAAAGTGAACCTGGCTAATATAGTAATAGTCACTACATGGGGAATCTACTGGTCCAATCTAGTACTATGTCCAAGGACTCATACTAGGTCTCATACTAGAGTTCCATTCTGGGTCTCATATACTCTCATATCACAGGTCTACAACTTCAATCAATCCTGCAAACACGGAAAGAATAATCATTCATAGCTTGACTGGTCAGACTACACCTGTACAGCTGTATGGAGGCACAGTACCTGGCATATGTTAGCTAACGTTATCCTTTCATTGTAGACAATTAGGTCAGAACTACTGTGGCTCTCATTCAAAATTCATGATCTAATTTCGTGTCTCCATGGTTACTGGTTGCGGGGTTGTCATCGTGTATTCCAATTTACCGCAGGGAGGGGAATTAGATTGGTCACTGTCTGACCCCATAAAACTATTAAAAGCTTTTGATTACACGAAAGAAACTGAACTATTTAACACATTGTGCACCGTGATGCTGGCCAGTGTCAGGTTTTAAACTTGAATTATTATAGAAATCAATGGATCTTTATGGTATCTGATATATGATGAAAAAATAAGATGTTCGTGGTGCAAAGTGCAAAAACAACCCTCATGAGGCACACTCATTTCGTGATACCATTCCAAAATCTATACCTGCAAGATGTGAACAAACATTTGTAATGAACAGTTTGTAATGAACAGGCTTGCTGTATCATACTTTATTTCAACATGTCCTCATTAATTATGCAAATGACCTCGAAATTAACATAATGTATGTATAGTGGTGCTAACCTTCAAGTAACTTACACATGTCATGAGGTATAAAATTCACCAATAAGGAGTCACAGAATTTTAACATTAATTATGCAAATTAGGTCATAATTTGCATAATTGGTATCTGTTGATGTTCTGCCTGCCACAGATTAAATAGATTACATGTATAGTAGTACTATTATATAAACATGACTTTTATTACGCAACAATGTACGAGGTACAAAGTATGGCAGAAATGAGAGAACAAATCTAACAAATCAGTCTACATAGTATAAAAGACTGTAATTATAGAATTTCCTCCTTAATTATGCAAATTAAGTCCTCATTTGCATAATTTGCATCTAATTATGTACAACTCTCTCCCAGCTACCTACACACCAAAATTGATGAAAATACGTTGTTCCTATCTGGAGTTATTGGCTTTTAAAGGTTTCGCCAGAAAGTCCCCTGCAGTTCCAGAATAATCTGCTAGGTGGACCAAATTCACACCACTTATTTCTGACAGGAAAAGCTGTCAAATAAAGGCGTTAACGAAGTTATGCTGACCACAAAGTTGCGGAAACACACACAGACAGACCCACAGACACACACACAGACATACAGACAGACACGCCAAAAACAATACCTCCATTTTTCATGGAGGTAACAACACTGACTGACAGTAGGGTTGTTTGTTCTGAAGGACCTCCAAACTCAGGATTGTTCCAGAAATATCCACGAAGTGAGGATCAACATATGTTTGCCATGGAAAGGAAGTCTGTGGCTTACTTAAGGGTTGCAGAATGTGTGAAGAAACCAGAAATGTCTCTGCCAACTGTTACATGTATCCCTGGGGAAGTGTTGCTCACTTCGTTTTCTCACACAGATGGGAGCAAAATCTGCAGGGGACATTCCTGCAATCCTTGCGAAGATGCAAGTAAGGCAAAGATATTTAACCTAACGATGCGGTCACATTCGTGGTAGGTCGTCGTACAATGTTGATGCTGTAGAATTTTCAAGCAGGCTATGACAGAACTAATTACCGACAAGGATCTAAGACAGCCTTTTCCAAATGGTAACATTAAACAGTTGAATTTTGTACGACACATGCATGACTTTCCTGAGAATGGCCTTAGTTTGACATCTTACGACGATCATCTGGTGTTGTGCTTTCACAGATGATAGCTGTTCTTTCAGTGTAAACAGCAAAAAATGCCCTGATGGAAAAAAAACACACAACTACTTCAGAAGTTGTTGATAGTTCTACAGCATGTAATTCCTCTTATTGTATTGATCAGTTTGTGGTTAAAACAATTTTGTGGAAGTTTAGTTAAAAAATTGCTACAAAGTTGGAAGCCTTATGACTGATGATTGTTATTTTTCTAGAAGAAAAAATATACATATTATTTATAGCATATGGTGAATTTATCTGAGCTGCCATGCTGTACATGTACATGTGAGAATATGTAAATGAACTCTAACACTAATGTCCATTACACTTACCCTTTTACAGCCCACTCTGGGTTATTGCACTTAGCTCATGTTGATGTAATCTGTAACAGAGCACCATGTTTGCCATCAGAAAGCCAGGTTATTACAGTCTCTGCTGAATTCTGGAGCGTCCCTACTTAGGGATGATATCACAAGATGAAATGTGGTCGGACCCGGTCCTTTTAATCAGATAAATGGCTTGATTGATGCCTTGGTGTTTTGGACCAGTACCTAAATGATTTTTCCAGTAACTGTCCTGGAACACAGCGCTTGCTATAGTCTGGTCATGTTACAAACTATTACATGTGTAAAGATGAAAGTAGCTCAATAAACTATTAATCCAATTTGAGGTGTACCACTTTAACAACAGCCACTTTTAGATACTAGTAATAGGTTTACTACATGTAAACAGCAGCACTTCGCTCCATTATGGGCCAGTCATTTTTTTGCTGCCTCACAGAACGCTGTCATTTGAACCTTTATGAAACCTACACCCTGTGTGCAATGTTAACCTTTATGTAACCTGTGCCATATGTGCAAGAATACTGAGATGTGTTTTTGTGTACCAGCCATTCTGACTGTGTTGTTTTGCACCCTTCCAGCTGAAGCCCAGAAGCCCAAGATCACCTGTTACACCTGTCGCCAGCCGTGTGCTGGGGAGGTGCTGAGGGTTCAGGACAAGCACTTCCACATCACCTGCTTCGTCTGCAGAGGTCAGTGTCAATATTGCATCATAATGTCATTAATGTCAGTCTTAAGGATCTTGGAATGAAGGACATGGCATGTCTTTTACTTTTGCTGAT
Organism: Branchiostoma belcheri; assembly: GCF_001625305.1. Lineage (NCBI taxonomy): Eukaryota > Metazoa > Chordata > Leptocardii > Amphioxiformes > Branchiostomatidae > Branchiostoma > Branchiostoma belcheri. The sequence goes on from NW_017804065.1 coordinate 1,231,741, forward strand.
CACTGTTTGGTGCCGACGTCCCCTACGAATACTGTAGTGACTGTCTGACGGGCTGGTTATAAATGCCCAGAGGGGAGAAGTGTTATCCTGAAGTATGTTGTCAAGTGTTCTCAGGGTAGTTCTGTCCCATCTACTTGCTAGCGTAGGGAGCGAGTCAGCAGATAGCCCAATTATCCTGAGACAGCGTTTTTTGTTGATATTGATCAGTACAAATTAAGTTGAGACTGTTATTCTATGGCATCATGTAGGACAAGATTTAGCACCAGCCGACTTATTTTCATCAGGAGAAACCCAGGGTCATATTCCCAGCATGCTTCCCATACCAGCGGTTGTTATCCTGGAGGATTTGGTGCAGTTTAGCCATCAGTCACCAGGGGGACACCTCAGTTGTTTATCCTTCCAGGTTTTGTGCAGTTTAAACATCAGTCACAAGGGGGACAGCTCAGTGGTTGTTGTAGCCCGACATCACTTACTCAATGATGAAAGACAAACACCTACTGACAGTGAATGTACATTGTAAAGATTGGTGCTGTTATTATTGCTATAGACTTGGCAAAACAGTCTGAAGTTTTTTAAAGTTAAATTAAAGGGACTTGGACAATGTTTGAAGCACCAGATGGAATTATTGTTGCTGCTGGCACAAGTGGTAGTAGATAAATGGGACCACTACAGTTTATTTGCTTTAGTAAGTTGCTTTCCATGCCATGTTTTTAAAGTGGCACTACAAATCCCACAGTTTAGTATATTCAAGGTAACCTTCATGTTATACATTTTGTACTTGTCCTTTAGAATCCTTGCCTTGCAGGAACAATGTTTGAACAACACTCACTTTTTTTATCTTAAGGAGCAGAGACTTGAAGAGCAGCTGTTAGATAAAGTGTTTTTTTACTTTCACACTGAAGGTTAACAAAGAGTTTCAGCTAACTGGATCACTTCGGGAAGCCTTTGATGTATCTGTTGAATGTTCTGAATGTTTTTGTAGTAATAAAATAGAAATTGAAATAAAACTTAATTTTTTTACCTAACTCAACACATGTCCTCCCACCCTGCCTAACTCAGTAGACTGCCCAGTAGCAGCAGGTAAAAGCACTGCCCAGGAAACCTGATCTGGCAGGCATTTGTACAGGCCATTTACAGGACTAAAGAGTTTACCTGGCTTGAAAAGCGGCCTTGTATTCAGGGGGACTGAAGCGTTTTCCCCCAGCATCCCCCCTAGGATTAAATGGGCGCTGGGTCTATCACATGTGGAGCTGTCCTTCTGACTTATAAGGGCAGCCTTCCCGCTTACACTGTAGCAGATTCCAGGAGACCTTGTAACCATTCAACTCTCCCTCCCTACCCAGCTGAATGGAATATAACTAGAACCTGTAGTAACTCTAGTAACAGAGAAGATCTGTACTGTGACCCGTACAACAGGACTCCAGGTCCCTCGTGCTGCACTCAGTGGCCACTCCCTCCTTCCATTGAATCTTCCACGTGGAGGACAAGTGGTTATTCCAGACGAGACATCCATGACACTTGCTTTCTTGGGATGGGGATAAGATGTCCAGTAAGACAACAGTTGGGGAAGCAGCCTGACCTGATTCTACCCAACAAGATTAGCCAAGGAACTGTCAAAAAATAACTGTCAGACACTGTATTGGTTATTGGAAATTGATTGCTAAGCTGCGCCAACAAAAGATAAACAAGCATGGATTTTGAACGTCAGCTTGCTGAAATCGTGATCAATTCTCTGTCCTGTTCAGTCTGCCGGCGTCAGCTGGCCACCGACGGGTTCTTCCTGAAGGATGGGATGTACTACTGCACGCGGGACTACCAGGAGATGTTCGGGACAAAGTGCCACGGCTGCGGCGACTACGTGGAGGGGGAGGTGGTGACGGCACTCGGCAAGACGTACCACCAGAAGTGCTTTGTCTGCTCACGCTGCAGGTAAACATGTTTGTTTGCTTGTTTGTTTAATTGGTATTTAGATTGTGATATACCAGTTTTGCTCTGCAAGTTGTGACTGTAAGGTTTGATCCCCTCACACTAAGATGGACCTTTACTCTTTTCGATAAGTGCAGGTAAATATGTACTCAGCTCTTACTTACAAACAATGCTCTCAGAAACTAGAAAGGACAGGATCTAGTCAGGCTCTGTACCAAGGTATTTTAGTCATTCATTGGAAAAAAAAACAGTGGTAGATACACTACACTGGGATATCTGAAGTGTGCATACAGTACCTCGACAATGCCTGAAACAGCATTGAAGTCAGTGTTTTATGTGGCAGTCTTGGGGCACCCAGTCTGATTACGAGAATTATTTGCTGAAGATGAAGAAAGCGGCTATCATTTTATATGGAAGGGTATTGAGTAGTCTCAGTGGGAGCCACACACTCACCAGGTAATGGTGGTAATATGGGACTGGGGCTGTTCATTGTGGGGTGGGGCTGGGTTGGTAATGTGGGGGTGAGTCTGGGTTCACCAGTCTCGGGTCAGGGAAGACATTCAGACTGCCCTGTAGGGGAGTTTGTACCCAAATACAGGTGTTTAGACTTCTTTGTGTTCGTTTTGATGTTGTCTGTGTTTACTGAGTCGGCTTGGATAGACCGTAAACTCTCACGCTGGAAGGCAGAAACTTACTATAATTGTGTTAATCAGTCATAATAGTTCCTTGTCTTCACAATATCACTAGTACAGTAAAGCCACATGTTAAGAATATACAATGGCATATGATAGAGCTGTTTTTTTTAAACCTTCAGTACTGCTAAAGTAGTTATTTGGTTCCAAATTTATTTAGTTTTGGGGTTAGACAGCAAGGAGAAGGTTAAACATTGTATGGAACTGTGATGTACATGTAGTGCTAAAACTTGCTATACAGTAGCAGATCATTACTTATGGTACAAACTATGGTGTTAGCAAGTTAAACAGTAAGATGAATTATGTGTGCATGTTTACATTGTAGTCAGCATATCGGCTCCTGTGGATTTGCAAAAGTACCAGAAAGTACACCGATTTTAGCCCGGAAATTGGGGCTTAAACCTTTTAGCTGTGGAGTTCTCAGTGTTTTAGAATGCTCACATGGCTCCCATGGCATGTTGGGGAGGCGGTTGTGTTAGGTCAAGCATGCTGTTAGGTCAGGGTAAGTGGGTGGTTAGTATAAGCGCAGGGTTGGGTTTCTTCCCTGGAAACTTGTGTGTGAATGGGCGCCGCTTTCTCAAGTTCCGCTAGGAACAGGACAGAGACTTTTATAGGAGCAATCAAAATATCTTAGTAGCACATTTATTCCTGGGCAGATGTTTTTAGGTATTCATTTTAAGGTCTTTATAACATTAATCATCCACTTTGTTAAACACAGTCAAACCTGTACAATTTATTAAGGACCACTTGGCCATTGATGTACAGTCATACCTGTACAAGTGACCACCTAATCAGTGTTACCACTTTTTGGTGGCCCTCTTAGATAATTTTCCCATTGACACAGTCATTAAGCATCCTGTCTATATCGACCACATGCCCACACATAGACCAGATTTTCTTGGTCCATTGAGTGGTCTTGGGCAGTTTTGACTGTATTCACTTTTCACCTATTTCACATCAGCTATATTCCACACAGTAGCAATGAAAGTAATCCTGTAAGATAATCCCTTTTCCAAACATTCTCCCTGTCTTCATGAGGATAAGATGGACAATATCAGTATAGAGACAGGGCATGGGTGACCTAAATCCATGAAAGGATCCTAACAAGTGTCTGGGAAACTTTCCCAGGGACAATGTAGCCATTTCAGTGTCATCTGAAAAGGTGTGTCAAAATCCTTGTGATTTCTGCTACTTGGTAGATTGTTTATTTATGTTTACCTTAAAAGTAAATAGATAGATGAATAACTTAAGAGTCAATTTTTACTGCAATTTACAACCAAAAAAAAAGTGAACACTAACTATGGCTCTGTTGGTAAGGAATAAACAGTTCATACATTATCTGTGATCTTGGGTCATCTGAACCAGTTGAGAATTCATTTCAAGGACAATTTCTTTGCATAAGTCTGGTATGTTTAAGACATGGTGTGCATCTCCGAACATTACAAACCACTTCTAAACTAAAAAATATAAACAAGTATGATAACTAATAAATGTTTGTAGTCTGTAGTGTTTAGCCTATAATGCTATTAGGGAAAGTACAAAGGGCTGAAAAAGTCGAGTTCACCATTGTTGTTGTGTCCTATTCCTTAGCACTGGAGCACAACTCCAAGGTTGGGTTGGATTTCTTTGACAAAGTGTCACCCATGCCATTCTCACAGGAGTAATAGGCAATGGGAGCCTTCAGAAAAACATGTTTGCTGGTCATGCAAGCAAGACAACGTTCCTGACAAGCAAACATGTGAACCAAATCTTAAAATTCACCTACTACACAATAAGGGCTAACATCAGTATATAATATCTTGTTATAATCATCATTGATTTCAGTTAAATTTCTAATAGCAAAGTAATCTTTTATGTAGTACATGTAACCTATGTCTGTTTGCATTGTGAGAGTTGTCACATCTGAAGATACTCAAGTTTGCTTGTGCTATTAAGTCTGTCAAAATACTAAGTAAAGCATCATATCTAGACCAAGCCATGACAAAGTGAAATTCATTTTTAATTCCATCAACGTAAACATATAGCGTTACCCTTAGCAAGGACTGCTGACATATTCCTGTTGTTCTGTTCCAGGCAACCCTTTCCTCCAGGTGACAGGGTGACGTTCAATGGGAGAGACTGTCTCTGTAAATTCTGCATCACCCCTAATGCCGGGCCCAACCGGGGGATGCCAGCCTCTACTGGTGGGTACAGCAGTTTTACCTCCAAGTAGTTGTTTTTAGTCAGTGTGTCTGTTTGCTTGTATGTTTCCATAGTTATTTGCATCTGCTCGGCACATTTGGGATACTGACCAAATAGAAGTTAGGCCAAAGGTCCCAGATAAGTTTAATTTCCTAACTTCATATTAATGGCTGTTCCTTTATATTATATAGGATGAAGCTCTTTGTAATGTGTGTAGTGGCCACCATCACCCATGTGTGAAGACTGTGGGTTGACTAAACAGCTTTAGTTAGTGATTACTTATGTTGGCATCCAGGAGAAATGAATCATGGTTATTGAACACTGACAGCTTTCTCAAAAGTTTGCACCCAACATCCTTTTCAATTACAATTGTGAAATTTTTAAGCAGGAAACGTGAAGTGAGAATTAACTATGATGGTCTCCAGTAGAACATGTAGGCGTGTGGCTGAGTTTGAACACCTGTTGACTGCAGCAGAAAAACGAGCGTGCTGCTATGTGTTCTGTTTATATCTGTCTGACAAGCCTCACTTCACCTCCCTAAGACTGGATCCAAAGGTGATCCCATGTTTACCGTGGATGGAAGACAGTTGCTACCAGGTGCAACTCAGAATTTCGTATTCAGTTGTGAAGAGGCACAGTAAAAACTCTGCAGTGTGGTTATGTTTTGCTGACATTCTATTTTTTGTTGTCTTATGTTGTACACCCAATTGTTTAATGTACACTTAAATTAATAGGTTAGGTAGATCTGTGTTCCTAAAACTGAATTTGGTGCCCTGCTCTAAGTCTAAGTCCTATGGGACATTCTGAAGATATGTAAAATGTCTGGTGTAACTACTGGTTACAATTACTTCAGTTATCCAGGCCATTTAATCACTCATTCCTCATGTGTAAATAGAGAAAGATTCCAGCAATATCTTTCCTCATATGTAACATGGTTTAAGGTCTTGTATGTCCTTTAATAAGGTTTAACATTTGAAATAAGATTTAAAGTCTGTCTAATGACATTCAGGTTGAAAGGAGCTTTCTACAGCTACTATCTTTGACATATACATGTATGACATATAACTTATTATAAGACTTAAGACCTATGGAGAAGTTTTAAAAAAATGTCCATCTTGAATGGATTATCCCAATCTCAATGTTATCGCAAGTTGTTGATGTCATGTCTTAGGCTACACCAATTTATCTCTTGGGTTCTCTGGGTTTCTATGGACATTTTAAGGTAAAAATATAGCAAGTGGACATCACAAAGGCAGAGGACAGAGAGGAAAACTTGAATATGACAGTATTCATGACTCCATAAAACAAGGCACAAGCCTGGTCCTGTGTCTTTGTTTTCATAGGGCTTTATCAGTTAAGTATATTTTTTAACAATCCAAAAAGCAACAGATTAAATTGGTACGGCCTAGCCTTATCATCACCCATAGCTGTTGGTTACAGTTTCCCCCTGGCTATGCCGCGCACGATTCCAGCGCACACCAAAATAGTCGTGCTTACGTTACAGCCTGGGATAAACCCAGATGGACGCAGTGTTGAGTCCTGAGCTATGCCAGGAGATCTCAGTAAAACTGCAGCCAGCGAGCTGTGGACTCTGACGTTAGCACTGACCAAACTGGTCTGCAGTCTGCTCCCATCAGACAAGATGGCTCGCAAAGTTTCCACGGGGACCATGACGGATTTCTCAGACGATGACGATGTTGTGTTTTCCCCCTCCTTTTCAGCGTGTGCGGGATGTGGAGATGAAATCAAGTCGGGACAAGCCTTGCTAGCTCTGGATAAACAGTGGCATCTGTGGTGTTTCAAGTGCACCCAGTGTGGATGTATGCTGGCTGGAGAGTATATGGGAAAGTGAGTACTGCACAACTAGTGTCAAGTTTGCAGAATTGTTGCCTAAGTTGTTTATAGTACTTATTACGTACTTTGCCAGTATACAGTAAAATACAGATGTGAAAACATTTACTTTCATCCAGAACAAAGTTGATTGAGGGACAGAAAATTTTGTGTTACAGCATGTGGAAATAAACTTCATTTAGCTTTGGAAAAACCAACACTTTGATTAGCCAGGCCTTTTGTGACATTTTTCAAATTTCTAACAATCCCCGCGTTTGATTTTTCACACATGTAACGTCATCTGTCATAATTCTGCCTGGTATCCGAGACAGCCACATGAAAAAACTGTCTTGAACACCTGGATATCTTAGTGTGCATACCTCAAGGATTACTGATGCTGCATTAGTAGATCTCTTTAAATCCACTGTTTTCTTTAATGTGGCTGACATAGGGCACCCGCTAATTAAGTTCTGGTGCAGCACCAAGGGAAACTGCCAGGGTGTCCAAAATCTGATCATTTCTGTTATAACTTTAAATCTTATCACCTTCCAAATTTTATAACAGTCCATCTGTAGCTTCTTAAAATCACAAACACTGTTACACCACTACAAACACTTCCAAAAGCATAACTTTCTTGGAGAGGTACAGTCATGTAATAAGACTGTTTATTTGCCCAAGACCTTGGGATGGCTATGTAAATGTATAAATACACAGGTAAACAGAAGGTTTTTAATCATTCTTAATGACTCCACCCAAACCAGAGTCCAAGGACATGTTCCCTCTCTGTTTACATGCCTCCACCAACCCTGGTGTTAGTTTTTCTGTGGAGTGTTGTGAGTAACACAGTCTCCACAGACAAACCATTGATTCCCTCCCTCCCCTGTTAGCCCAACCTGCAGAGTGACAGGACCCAGCACAAGGCACCTTGTGTTCCGTGATGTAAGACTAAGAGTCTTGGGTATGTGTGGAGTCTTGGCTCAGCTCTGACATTCCTGTCATGCCCTGACATCACCCTGTTTACATCATGCAAAGTCAATGTTATGGGAGGAAGGAATTGTCAGGGTCTGTGTGGGGTGTGTCACATTTACACCCACACTACCCTGCTCTTTTTACTGTTATTTCTGTTTTTTTAAGAAGAAAGCACAGAGCAGGAACACTGCATATTTTTGTAGGAAGGACAGGAATTCCTCTGCAGGTTTTATTTTTCACAATGGTGACAAATGGTTCTGGTGACAAAAGAACCAAAGGAAGAAATAGAAGAACTTAAATTATGTTAATGTGGAGCCCGTAATGTGTCCTTTCATCTATTTGTGTCAAAATAAATATGATTTTCTACCTTAAAAGCTTAAAAGCTTTGTACACCAACTGTCTGACCTACAACAATAAAATTTAAATAACATTGACACTACTTTGAACCTTATTGTCCTGGATAAAATGAGCACTTAATTGTATTTTTGACAACTTCAATCACATTAACATGATTTAAACTTATAAGTTATTGTTGCCAATCCAAGTCTGCTTTGGTATTGACGTGGTAGATGAGTTCAGCTAGAGTTTGGAGCTAGTAAAAAAAGTTTGTTTCAGGAAGATCACATCATGCTTGGGGTAAGATAGCTGGTTAACAACCCTAGGCCTCTAAACATTAAGTATTGGGTTAGGTGGTGGGCAATTGTCGACCTTCATTATACGCGCAGTGTATTGAACTAGCTATCTGAATCCAGTAGTGCAAGCTGGGTCAATTTTCCTCAGACTTGAGGGATTACAGTTTCCAATCAGATTTTTGTTCATATCCTGGAGTAATTAAGCACAGACCACTGCTTGTTGATTATAACTCATTATATTGTACCACATCCACACACCTGACAGCTGGTGTGCTGTTCCAAAATACTTTCTGTTTGCTGAACTTCTTGTGATTACAGAAAGTTTAGACCCTAAACATGCCTTGTAACCTCCAAATTGGACCAACAGAAGGAAGGATTTTAAGTAGGCAAGTGAGCATATTCCCATTTTGGCCTATTGTGCATATGCCAGTAGTGACACCTGCCCTGCACTGTTCCAAAGTTCCTTATGTTTGCTAATTCAGAAGTTTTCTCTGTGTTCTTCCAGAGAGGGTCGTCCGTATTGTGAGCGTGACTACCAACAGCTGTTTGGTGTGAAGTGTGCCGGGTGTCTCACCTATATCACTGGAAAGGTTCTGCAGGTGAGCTGACACTTTCAAGTCTTTAAACGTCTACAGGAGAAATGGCTTTGATCTGTCCAAACACAGTGTTATTAGGGCCCAGTCACACACACATCATTCTACATATGTTTGACCAAATTCAGCTGTCTATCAATAAAAAGTCTGTCCTCGGCAGTTGTTTCTGTCACGGCCAGCGTGAAAATAATGTATAGCATCCAAATTTTATGACTGCCTTTGACATTGTGACTGACATGATTGGGACATGATGGTGGAAAATGTCCTTGTGAAATAGCATCTGAGAAATGAGAATGGATGTCTACAGCCTGGCTGAAAAATCTTTTAACATATCTTTTTTTCCCTGCCTTGTAATAGTAAAAACACAGTTCATCAATGGACTATGTTATCAGAATGTGGCAATGAAATATATATGTAGCATGGCAGGTGGCAACATTGTGGTATACTCTTCCACAACCTCTGTCTGCTCCCCATGGCTAGATATGGGCCTACAGGACATTATGACATACACATAGATCTCACCACACACATACCGATCATTCCTAAATGGTGGACATATCAGCAGGTCTGGAGATTTAGCTTGGCACTTAAAGAACTCCAACCGTGTCCTGATATGGCAAAGTGAACCTAAATGTCAGGAGATGTGGTGATTTGATACTGTAGTGGGTGGTAAGTGGTATCCAACAAATAGATGGGAACATCTTACATATTGCATCAAATCTATTGCACTTGTGTACATATATACAAGTTAAATCTTTTACACTTGTGTGTATATAATGTTATACAAATTCTCAATGGTAAGTGATATCTTAATGAATGTGCAGAATTTCCAAATGCTAATTGTCATAAGATTCATAGAGAATGACAGCACATGGAGTTTGGACATTTGAGGCAAGGTTCAAACATTGTTGGAGTGATCACCACATAGCTTCAATGTTTCTAGTTTTGATTTGCCCACAATGATAACACATACAAGAAATTATATCAAATCATGAAATCTGACAACCTAATCATGTTGATGTTACAGAATGTTGAAATGGTGATGACAGTTGATATGATTCATAGTTTCAATTTTAAACTACATGCACATTTAGTACATGTTTATGTCATCGACATTGTATATTAAACCCATGCCACAATGAAACGGTTATTCAAATTGAAACTTCTGTCCATGTAGTATTACACTTAATTTGTGTCTGACTGAGCATTCATGCATGCTGGAGTAATACTGATCTTTGTAAAATTGCACTTCTTCTTTGTGCCCTGTGTATGTATGTTGCACCTGTGTTTTTATACGCATGACTGAAGAGTTGCACTTCCAGGTGCACAACCAATTCTAGTGCACGACACCTAATGCATGTTGCAAAAATTTGTGCACCAACAGTTGAGTGTGGAGGCAGTGTTGCTGGATGATGGGAGCTTCACAGAGGTGAGCTGCTGGGTGGTTTGACTCTTGCCTCAAAACTGCTGCTCTGTGATTTTTCTTCAGACAAAATCATTCTTCCAAATGCTCCACTTGTAGATTATGGTTTGACTCGCGCCTCAAAACTCCCTGCAGCCTTTCTATCTTATGCATGCTCTCATAGTCGTATCCCTTCCAAAAAAAGAATGGGTCGAGATCTGCACATGTTCTATCTGTCATTAATAAAAATAAATTTTGAATATTTGTTCAGAATTTGAACTGGTGCACTGGTTGGCCAAACATGAGGCAGGATATGAGGTCATCCAATCAGCAAAGCCCCTGCCCAGTCTTTTTGGCAGGGAAGTGACTAAGAGAGCATATTTAAGTTTAAAAGGCTGGAATCCAGGCTACAAAACTGCTGCTCTGTGATTTTTCTTTGAACAGAAGCTGCCTTCCAAATGCTCTACATAAATGGTTTCATTATAGCTCTAAAACTGCTACTCTGTGATTTTCCCTTGGACAGAATCAGTTTTCCCCATTCTCCACTTTAGATTGCTCCATGATACCTGAAGCTTGCCTCTCATGCTCAAATTGCCATCTCTCTGTCCAGAGTGCTCTTATGTTTTAATGCGATCTTCACTCGTGTTTAGGTTGTTAGGGATCTGCTTTCTTCAAAGATTCTCAGTTTGAATTGTATGAACATGAATGCACGTATGTAAGTATTGAGGTCATATACAACACTTCGAAGATGATATTCAACACTTTGAACAACGGAACCAAGTACTGATATTCTTGGATGCACTTGACATGCATTTAGTACAGGCTTCACTAGGGGGCATCCTTAACCAGAGCCCATGCTTCAACAGAACACAGTAGTCTATAATTGACTGACATTTGACTTTCAAATTTTGATCCACTTCACATCCAGTGATCCTTAAAATCCACATTGTGGATATTGTGGAACCTAAAAGCTGCAACTGCACACAGGGTTTCACATGCCCAAACTGCAGAAGGATGTGTAGATAAGAATTGGGCTGCACAGGAGGATAACCTTCACATTGATCTTCAGATGAAAAAACAATTGTAGCTTTGCTGTAAATAAAGTGAATTCTGGCCATGTCAGCCAGGTTTTGTGGAGCAGAAAATAGAATGTAACCAAAATTTAAAACAACACAACAAGGGTTTTATTGTTTTTTCTGACACCTACATGTAAATGTCAAGAATATACTAGTACTAATGTATATACGTAAGCCTACACAAATCTAGGTGCAACCAAGTGCAACCACAGTCCAAAATTAGGGTCACAGCCCAAATTTTGGGTGCGCAAATGTGCGTTATATAATCGATATGCACCCAGTATTTCCAGCCCAGAACTATGATTGTACAACAGTCAGACTACGTGTTCATGTGCACATGCAAGTGGTCCTCAACAGTCCAGTCACATCTCAGTGAAACTACTGTGGAAAGATCTAGAATAGATGCTCAGAACCCTGCATGAAACCTGAGTAAAGTAGGTTTGGCAGGGAGCCTAACAGAACCACTGTCAGGACAGTGAAGGAGTGCTTGTTGTTCACCACTTCTTGGCTTTAGAGGCAGCGGACAAAAGAACCTGACCTCAAGAGGTCATATCTTGGAATAACGTGCTAGTTTCGGTGTAATTTGGCCAAATTGTACTTCTTGAGAAGGACTGGTGTGGACTGGGTCACTGGACACACTGCTTGTATATTTCCTGCTAAAGGTGTTTGCAGTCACTGGATCTTTCTGTGTTTGAAGGGTAAGGAACATCAAAGGCATACAAATTTGGTAAATACAGGGACCAGGGTGGATGAAAATTGCCAATACTGAAAGCATGCGTAGAGGGAGGATTAGGAAATGGTACACAGCATTGTGGACACCACCCTGCATACAGATGGAGAGAAAAAGTTACGGCCTTATGTCTCACCAGGGATGAAGAGGATAGGATAAAGTAAGTAAGGATACTGTGCATGTGTCTTGTACATGTAAGTGTGGTGCTGGGGTTGTTTTGTAGGTGGAGAGAATACGTCTCTGAGACAGTCTGCCCTTGTGGGGTCATGTATCAGGATGACAAATTAGCTGTTGTCTGAACTTGGCTTGATGGTGATGAACTTGGAACTTGGCAGTAGCTCTGTGTTTTTTTGCTGTAGTGAAGATCAGACAAGGTGTGGTCAGGAAAGGTGATCCTTATTGTCAGGAGTGGTTGGTGTAGTCCTTAAATTCTTTATTCACATATCATCATTGTAGGCACACAATAAATTTTTATGGGTGGCAGCATTACAAATGTGTTTGCTTGATATCAACCCTAATGCTGCAGCAGTGAAGGTGGATGTTCTATACTAGGATTTGCTCAGACAAGGCAGTTATAGTCATCACTATTTGTAATCCAGTCACCTCTATAGTCCTCTCCTGGCATGTAAATACAGAAATCAGTCTGACAGATGGGACTAACGTGTACAGCATAGGGATCATGGTGGGCTTTACTGGTAGCATAGAATATAGGTCAGTGTGTATTTTACATTTTGTATTATATAGGTCAGCGCTAGCCCTGTGTCCATTTTACATAATTTACAATAACCTTCAGCCTGCTAAGGTACATTTGCAGCTGCTCCAAATTTGTATTCATTATGGCGTTAGGCAGCAGGGAGAAGGTTAACTTGTGCATATTTGGGAAGAAACTGATGAGAATGGATTGAAAGCCATTTACATGTAAACTCAGATGACTACATGTATTTGTTACTACAGTAGATTGAATAGTAAACAGATGTTATTCTTTTGTTTAGAAGGTCATAGGTGAGCAATAGGCCATAGAATATTTCTACCCTGCCTCTTGTGGGTCATTTAATGACAGGTTTATTGCAGACAGCCGACTGTGTAGCTGTATTGAATTTTTATGTCCATCTGACTGAATATTGGCTAGTATGGTAGTACTGTAAATACATTTACTTTGCAGTGGTTTTATTTCACGATAGGAGGGAAAAGGAGGTTTTTAATTAATTTCGAATTTGCATAATTGATTCTTAAACATGTGTACTTAATTCCCTAAAAGTTAAAAGTTTTTGCATTGATCCCCCTTACCAGTTGAGGACTGGAAAAAAAATTTCATTCAGTGTTTGCTCACCACATACAATTCCACTCTACTGCATGTGTAATTACAGTTCCATCAGCTATTCAGAAGGACGTTCCATACCACTGGCTCCTCCCTGTGGGTTTGTGTAAGTGAATTCTGTTTCCCCTTCATTCAATCAGGTACCTTGCAAGAGCAAACAAGCTGGAAAATACGAAAATGATATTGGAAATTTTACTTGATAATGGAACAGTCAAGGGAGGAAGAAAGAGGGGTAGGTAACAGAAACGATGGTAGGATAAATCAGAGAATGGACCGGCATGACATTATGTGAAACATTGAGAAGAATAGAAAAATGAGGATGGAGAATACTCGTCAGATTATCTGTGGTGCCACAACGGTCAAGTAATTAGACTAATAGACAAGGGATAGATGAGATGAGAATGGAACAGTCGGACTGTTATTCCTAAATTCCCAGCATGCTTCAGGAATCCATGTATGATTGGGGTCGGCCATCTTGGTCTCCGCCTCCACACATAGATGCAGGTGATGTAGATGTAGATCCATGCACAGTGATGGTATTCTCTACACTGTGAACTGCTACAGGGTTTAACATCACAGGAACTGAGCTCAGAGGTAAGAGTTTGGATAATTTACTGCAATCAGAGACAAGACTGTAATCATGCTGAGGTAATGTTTGATTATGACTGTTTATAGGGCTGATGTGATGACTTAATGACCTAATTGTGGTTTAACTTGTCGGAGCTCATACAGTATTGTGAAGTTATTTTGTAGCATATATTGTAGAGGTAGGTAAGGTAGGTAGTTAAGAGATCTGGTTGATTACTGGAATCAGATAGAAGACGTATTCTGAAGTAAGGTTTGATAATAATTATTTATAAGGCTGATGTGATGAATTAATGACCTTAATAAATTGTGGCCTAACTTGTTGGAGCTCTTACAGTATTATGAATAGGTTTAACTTAATACATACAACATTGTTGTTCAGAAAGATACTGAAACCCATGATTAACCCCACCTGATTGTAATAGATTATAGATTTATTCATATTATTTATAGCCTTTCTTGTTTAATAGAATTTTATGATTTGTTTTGTTCTGTAATTTTATAGGTTGTAGTTTACCATGTTGTATGAATGTGGCTGATTTTGTATTTTTTTGTCATATCAATTTCAACCTTAACTTTGTCAGTATGCCAAGGGTCTTAAGTTACAAGGCACTTTATGGTGAAAAATTGTAAATTCATGACACTGCAAACCTGTCTTCCTCATATGACTACTGGACTACAAAACACTGCAAAGACCTTTCCCTTTCCTTCTCTGAGTACCAGGAAATAAAACCACAGCAACAGTAAATGAATTTACAGTACATGCATGTTGGGCTGATTATCACTAAGATAATCTTGTCCCTTACAGACAGATTATTACCTCCATCCATTATCATAGCTAGTGCCAACACTAGTCTATGTAATGATATTTCATGATACAGTGTAATAACTTAATGATAATATCTGTCCTATATGGATGTTATTTACTAGATACTCTGTATGAGGCTGCCAGGAATGTAAAGGCTAGGCTACCAAGTGAGATGGTCTTGTCAACGTAATGTTGAATAATTATTGATGCAAATTGTTCATCATAAATTGCCACTACAAATGCTGATGCAGATGTCACACTTCTAGAGGAGAGGAAAAACTGATGAATCACATCTTGCAAGAATATTTCATACCTCGTCCTTATTCCCCCCCTGATGTTTACATATTCAGGTCACGGATCCATAGTGGCAGAACCATCCACCGTATTGCTGCTGGTGAGATTAGCGTTATAGCAATGCAGCTCTCTTGGGGAATATGCCATATGTGGGTTTGCTGCTTCAAAATTCCCCATGAAAATTACCCTTTGAAGCTTGTATGCATTTTTGTTCAAATATCACTACGGTTGGTGACAGTAAATTTTAAACACTCTACAATATCTTAAATTTGTCCTTGGCAAGGTCACTGGTAAGTTTTTTTTCAGGCTTTGCAGATTTTATTAATGATACCATTACCATAGATGATTAAGACATTCTCTAATTCAGCTTTCAGAGATTAAATCTGTATGGGACTTTTTTTATATTAGGTAGAGGTAATGGAAAATCCTGTCAAATGTCAACTTTCTGCCTGAATAGAAATACCTACATCAATGCCATGAAGTAAAGCAAAAAACGTTGATGTACTTTTATATTTATATGTTACATTTTCGGAGTACATTTTCAGAAAGGTTTTGACTACTTTGGGGCTTTGAGGATTCCTCTAATGGTATTGGTTGCTACTTTACCACGCTTGACACTAAAGTATGGATGTACAATGTAAGCCTTGGTTGATTGATGAACAGATTCTTAACAGGTTACATACCCAACTGTGGAAATGGAAAACACAACCTTTAGTCACTAAAAGTGGTCAGTAATGCTTTTATATCATACACTGTATAATGTATATACAGGTACCTCTAACATAGACATAATGACTGGAAAACCTTTTTCACATCTATCACACCCACTCCATTGGTTTTGGTGTCTGCCAAATGGAATTCTGAGGAGAATAGATAGGTCCATGTTAAATCTTTATTTTAAAACTGTGATTGTAACTCTAATGCACAGACAAAAAATTTAACCTTGGTTATGGTTACCAGAAGTGTCATCAACAAAGCCAGCAGAAAACAAACATATACAATTAGATTGCAGGAGGGGCGCCCAGAGCTATTTCAGTTATTTGTTCTCCTCAGAATTTGATTTGGCTGACATCACACCCCATGGAGTACGGAGAGAGAATTAAAAGGAGTGAAAATGGTTTTTCAGTCATTATGTCTGTGTTAGAGGTACACAGGTATTGTCAGGATAAAATCAATTAGGGTGTACATTAAGTTTGGAAAGAGTTGTTCTTCCCTGCTGGGCTTCTTTATGTTACACCAATGTACACTCCAACAGACATCAGGCACAGTAAAGATGAGTTGTACTGTCCTCTACAGGTTTGTAGGGATAATTGAGGTGTGAGATGTGGCGACCTTAAGCAGGGTGTGGCAACTTTAAAAGGGGTGTGGCAACTTTGGTGCAGCTGTGTCAAGTTTTAGGAGTTGTTTTGCATGTGACATTTGCAGCCTTGTTAGCCAGGTAAGGATATGGGTTCAATGAATCTAGGCCTCAACTTTATGTATCAGATACTAGTTTGAAATGTCTGACTCCTCGGAGAACTTGTGCAATTGCTTGCTTTATTTTGTATTATGTGCTGATGTTATATGTGTACGTGTTTTCTGGAGGAGAAGGGAAGGTAGGTGCCCTTTGCCTTCTGCTGGAGAGGTTAGCAAACACAACTGTGTACTCAGCAAACAGCGGTCTGGTTCTGAGGGACGGGTACAAAGGCTCACCCTGCATACCTCAGTCAGACTCCGCTGTCACAAACAAGTGTTTGTACTTGACCGCACAGGGTTGGAAATTCATTTTTGGTGGTGCAGCTAAGTTCAAAATTTTGTGCACAGAAAACAACTCAACTCAAACAATAAATCAACCAAAATGTTATAGCTAACTTCAACATCGTAAACAAGTTTTTCTCATTTTTCTGATATTTCCCTGTATTTGAACTGCATACCTTACTTAGTCAGACTCCGCTGTCACAAACAAGTGTTTGTACTTGACCGCACAGGGTTGGAAATTCATTTTTGGCGGTGCAGCTAAGTTCAAAATTTTGTGCGCAGAAAAAAACTCGGGTGGACAACATATTATTAAAATAAATTAATCAAAATGTTATAGCTAACTTCAACATCGTAAACAAGTTTTTCTCATTTTTCTGATATTTCCCTGCATTTGAACTGCATACCTTAGTCAGACTCTGGTGTCACAAATAAGTGTTTGTACTTGACCGTAGCTTGTCAGTGTCTTTTCATCCATGACCTGTGTATGCTCAATCATTACAAAGCTCTCACAATTGTTAAAAGTTAACTTCTTCATAGAGAAAAGAGGTGGAAAAATCTGGGAAAACAAATGGTAAATGTTCTCATTTTTTTTTCTATTTCACGTGTACATGTATTTTCAGAAAGTATCTGATCTTTATGTATCATATTTTTCAAAGTATTACAGGATGAAATGTAACAGAAGAATTTGACTTTGATCTATTTATCAACTGAAGAAAAGTTGGAACAAAAATCAGGTTGTACCAATAGAAGTTAAATTGAGTTTTGCAGATAGAAAAGACTTAAAATATTTTCATTAAGTTTTAAGCTTGAACAACAGACAGTTGTTGAAGTTCCTGAGATAAGCACTATAATTTTACAGTCAGGTGATGTTAACTGTCTTCACATCGCCCCTCACCTGTCTGCTGCCAGGCTACCTGATCTCCCCACCCAAACCCCAGGGAGGAATAGTTTTCCTGACTTCTAGTACAACTGGAATGTAAACCTATGCTGCTGCAGAAAGACAACAATTAGAGGCGGCTGCTTTGAGTTACCTCCATTTGCGTCATGTACCTTTCCCTTGGTTTATTCTTGGCAGTGCCTGGATACCCCAGTATTCAGGAGTCCCTGTGATAGGAAGACAAACACCACTATCTGGTGGCTGAACTCTGACCTGGTCCAGTGTACTTTGACACAGGCGTTGTCTCTTAAACCAGACTGGTGCTATCTCTGGAAAACACAGGAATACTACCTGCAAGGTTTTCATAGAGGGGGATATACCAAGGACAGTAGGGATCACAAAAGGTGACTTGTAGATAAGACTATCATTTGTATACATATCATCATTAACTTTCCTGTAGTAGAAGTAGTGAGGTGTGTTAGTTAGTATGTGCATATATGGCCCAAGAACAACTGGGATTGTTACTAGTACAATCTTCAGGATAGCCTCCAGGAGCTTTTTCAATCACTACCTTAACTGGCAGCTATTTCCTTGTTGGGATTTGTCGTAAAGAAATCTGAAATTGATATAATGTTCTAATGGTGAAAATAGCAGATTTGAGATTTACTGCTCGACAAGGAGACTTTATGGTTTTGCGCAGCTGAGCAAACTGTCACAACTTGGGGATTATCATCTTGACTTAACTGCCATAGACAACACTTCAATTGACGTATCAACTCAAGTTTTATGGTATATATGGTGGAATACGTGCCATTAATCATGTAGCAGCAACCACTGTTAGTTATACAATAAGACTGGAATCTTACAGACCTTGCTGCTAATCTGATTTCTCAGATCATGACTAAGTCTTGACTGTAGTGTTATATTACAGCAGCCAAGTTTGTGTGTATAACCACATGGACAACTCCTATTGGGAAGCACAAGACTCAAATCAATGATTCACTGTTGTCCATATTTGGATACTTACAGTGTTTGCTGACTTCATGTAGTAGCTTTTGAATTGATACATGGTGTTAATGGGAGTACTGTTAACTGTAAACAAACATTACCCATAGTCCCATACCCTGTATTCTGGGTAATAAATAAAGTGGCAAGGTGGTCTTGTTCCTAGGACTGTTGAGTTAAAATCTGAAGGTTCTGAATCCCTGGCAGGCCCCAGCGTTGTGCCCTTGGGAAGGGACTTACCGGTAAAACTTATTTCCTTACTCGTAAATAAGCACTAAGCTTTGGTTAGGATCGTCCTCCAGTTTGTTATGTTATAAAATGATAGTCACCTGTTATGTCAATTCTTCCACAAATGTGGGAAGTCGCAAGAAGTATCTGTACTTGGAATGGCTGAATTGACAAACTTAAGGAGAAAATGAGTTCCCATGGCGTACATAGTACCTCAGCTACTGTATGCTTTGTCATGGACATGCTATGATCTTAATATTTTTGGTAACAGATGGCTTTCGTGTCAGTAAAAAGTGATGTAGGTTGGAGCTCCTTAGCAGCTTGTTCTTGAACTGCAGTCCTTAGTGTGGTTGATTTGACAGCTAGGGTGCAACTTTCAGCACATTTGCCTCCAGTAAACTACATGGATGAAAGATGGGGACACTGCCAAGCCAAGCAAGTGGTTTATTTGTGCCAGTCCCATAAAAGTCCAGACAATGGGGCACCTGCAGACATTAGTACAGTTTGGTCTGCTGGGTTTATTGACATTGACAGAGAGAAATGTTATACTTTTAAGACAAGTTCAGAAACTTGATTTTGATTGACCACATCCCAATTTTATTGTACAATGTATTATATTATACTATAAAGTGAAATATTTTTGCTGTGACCTCAAACCGCATACCTGATGCTGTTCCTTGGCCTTAGCCTTCATGGTGGGCAGTCAGTCCCCTTGAAGTTGACATCCCAAATTGGGCATGACCTCCCAGGGTGCCACAGGCAGCTCCAGTACAAACATGGGGGGTGTGTGGGGGTGTGTGTGGTCTGTTAGTGTTAGGGAAATGGTTTGTAATATTTTATTATAACACCAGATTCTATGTCTCAAGTCATGATATACCTGCATTCCACCTGAAGTCATCTTCAAATGTACTGTACATCAAGCAATCCTTATGGTCATACAGAGATTCACAAACATATGTGGGTCTATAAACAATATCCACAGTAAAAGCAATATCCCTCCCAACATGTAGGCACTGAATATATGGATGCTGCAAATCAATATAGAAATGAATATGATAACTACAGGAGTGAAAACAGTCCAGACAAGGCAGTTTTTATTACTTTGTATGATTATTGTGCAGTAAATTCATTTATGCTGATATTTCACAATAAATGTAATAGTTTTAATGTGCATTATGAATTAGCACAACCAGGGAATTGCTTATTTCATTTACTGAGAAACCATCGGTCACGACCATGACATGTCCAGATGGCCTACTGTACTGTACCGCCACTGGCAAAGCCATAATTCTGCACCCCAGTCACGGCTTCACAAAAACCATTACCCTGTCCACTGTGCTGAAATAACACTTTATTACTGTAGGTGCTGTTGCCATGCCAACGTCAGACTTACCTGAAATTGGGCTGTACAAACACAGTGAAGTAACTTACTGTTAAAGAATAATCTTATGAACTTCAAGGTAAATTGTGTATAAAGACTTGTAATGAAGAAATGCAGAAAAGCTTATCATGTTGGTGATGTCAAAGGTTCAACTGGGGTTGGGACACACTCCATTAATTTAACAGGTTCAGTTTTCTCTGTTATGTGCCATTTGGTGAGGGACAGAAGGGCACAGGCCTGGAAAGGGATCACTGCCCTAATGCGCGCTGTGCAGCCATAAATACAGCGTGATACTGACCGCCACGGTCTACGTGTCATCCAGCCACTTTTCTGTTCCTCCCTGGGTGTGAAAAACAGACTGTGGGTAACATATCCTCGCCAACTATGTGAAACATTCTGCCAAGGGTGTTGCCATTCAGATTGCATTACCCTCTGGTGTCTGTGTTGGTTATGGAGACTGTTGGTCTCCAGCCTGGGTCTAAATCTGTTTTTTTCTTCACAACCGCCATCTCACACAACCAGAACTGAAATGATCTTTCCTGTTGCTGCTGAATGAACCTCCCTTTATGTGGCATCACATCGTCCGCAGCAAAAGGAGATCCATTTTTTTGGTGACGTGACGAGGTCACAGATCATATTTCAAATTGGCCGCATAGTTCAAAACACTGCATAAAACATGCCCAGAGCCAGGAGTTAGTACGTAGCCAGCGTAGCTGCCCAGCCATCCTTGTACGTGGGAGCTGTTCTCTCCTTTCCACCAGGTGGGTTGGTTTACTTACCTGTGTGTTGTTGTCTTGTTACAGGCAGGAGAGAAGCATTATCACCCTCACTGTGCGAAATGTGCCAAGTGTGGGCTGATGTTTGGGGAGGGTGAGGAGATGTATCTGCAAGGTAAGCCTCTGGTCCTGTCCACAGTGGATGGACACTACTGTTGGGTTGTCAAGGATTCCCAATACTTAATAGATAACATTTTGTTCATAAATGCACTCATTATGAATCTGAAAGAGAAACAGCTTTTTGAAATAGTTATATACTACAACCAAAATATAGGACTAACCTCTGTAAGAGAAGTGCAATATATCTATATGGCACATGATTGATGAGTATTATTTTTAATACTAATAAAATCTTGACCAATAATTATCAAAAATTGCCCAATCAAATGATGTTGTATGTGCAGAAAAGGTGGAATACAAAACCCCATTGAAATATTCTCTGGCAGATTATATTTTTTTATATAAAGTTGATCTGCAAGGTGAATGAGATGCCACATCCTGTTGATGCTCTGTTCCTTTCACAATCACAGTGTTAAAGTTGTTTTGACAACAATCTTATTTCTAGTTTTTACTGAGAATATGAGATCAGGGAGTTGCACAATGTACAGCATAGAATGCTTCAGAAAGGGAATTATAAAAGAAAATGTTTACAGTCATTTGATTTTACTTAACTCATGTGCCAGTGGTTCACAAAAATTTTGTGCACACTGAAAATAACAAATAATATTCTGTATAGGTTATACTTTGTAAGTACTGTCTGATTTAGCATTGCCACTCCCACCCCTCATACTGACTCTCTTAATCATAACCTGTAGCATAAACAACACCAACAGCTAACCATAGCATAGAATTATTAAGGTAGCTCAGAATCTAGAACTTACATGTATGTACATTTGGTATGTTAAGAGCAACATTAGTTATGATACATGTATATACAGTGTGTATATACACGTCATGTTTTGCCTATTGTAGGGTTTGAATGTGATTTTTTTATCATCCAAAATTATTGGTTGAATGTAGCCTGGCAGCTATCCTATTTAGTTTACCAGGACTCCCATGCTGGCCTGTGAGGGGACAAGTATGGGCCCCAAACTAAATAAGACCATGGCACCCAGGCCAAATTCTATGCATATACATGGGCTTTCATACAATAGTTGTATTATTTAACGATACTGTAGTAGCACATGGACAAGAAAATGGAGCACTTTTTGTTCGCAATAGTGATATGGATAACAGGGGCTCCATTCACACAGATAAAATATCCTGAACTATGTGTGTGTGATATAAAATTGCTGCAGCATGACCAAGGCCAAAAAGGGTTATGCAGCATCTGCTTTGGACACTACATGTATAACCATACAGATGAAGGAACAATGTACATCATGTACTGATGACCGAAACGTGTGAACTCCCTGTGAATGAAGTGTTATTTCATTACCCCTCTAAGCTTTTAAAAACAGAATCTGATCCAGGACAGTAGAGCGTGGTGCCGCATGCAGAATGTGGTCTGTCGCTGCACCAGCACAAAAATAGCACCATTTCTGGGGTGGGGGGCTACAAAATTAACCCCCGAAATTCTGTCATATCAAAACAAGCTGTGTATCTCACTTATTGGAACCATGACACTTTATGATGATGATTAAAGATCCTGCTCAGTTTCAGGTCCAATGATTATGCAACTACATATTACATGTACGTTAATAAAGGTTAGACATCTAGGTTGAACATTACAGAATACAAAATATATCTGCAACTACAATATTGTTTAGTCATAATCATTATATTGTGTTATTTGTTTCTTTAGTGAGGAAGTTGCAATAATTACTGGGATAGAAAATTAAGTGAGTGTTTGGCAGTGATATTGATACATACACTGCTAGGGAGGGTAATACTCAAAATCAGCTCTTCATGTAAAACCTAGTTCTAAAATGCCTAATATAATATATAAACATACACAAGTGTTGTCACCTATAAGATGTATGGACCTCTATAATATGTCAGAGCAGTTTGATTTTGATTTACATGTGTACAGGAAATTGTTATATTAATAGCTGGTTTGTTGATCCTGATCAAATAGTACAAAGTCATGTTTGATGTGGCAGAAAGCTTACTCATACCATACCATCAGTAGGGTTGGGCCAGTGCACTGCAGGCCACTCAAACAGTTTAACACAAATTTTCTACTAACCGTAGTTTTCTTTTACAAGAACAGTTATCGAAAAGAGATGGGTTCCATCCCAGTGTGAGTGGATGAAACCTTACAGTCATGTTCTAGATTGTACCTGATGTACAAAACTGGTGTATTATGTCTACAAATGTAAAGGCAGTGAAACAATTATTTGAAACAAAAAAAAGCAAGCTGTGACAGTATGGAAAGCATGGAGCAGGTGGTTTGAAGGCCCTCCAGGATGTCCTAATACCATGAAGCCAACTGATGAAGTCTAGATGATACAGCTTATCAGAAATCACTTGTAATATGTGGTCAATGCAAGTGCCTGAAATACTTATGATCCTAAACAGTATCAGTAGACAGTGTATAGTGCTTCTAAACAGCTACCGGTACTTGTAAATGAGGTAGAAAGATGTCTCAAAGAATGTAGTTGACTAATATTATCACAAACTTGGTTATGTATGAAGGTTATATACATGTATGTCATATGGCAAAGATGGAATAATTTCTTTTGGTGTTGTTCACCATTTTGTTCAATTTATAATTCTATTAAAATATATATCAGTGATAAGTAGACATTCAGGTAGAAAATTATGTTATGCAAAATAAAGTAACTGAATGACCGAGAGAATTTAGTCAGAGTATAGTTTCAATTTCGTAACTCAGGACGTCCATCAAACCCCTGCATTAGAACAAAACGTCAAAGCAATTCTTGGAAAACGATGAGATGCTGTCATTTTGCAGCCTTGCAGAAATGGCCATTTGCTATGTGTATGGATTTTACAGAGAGAACTGTGAACATGCCAGGCAGGCCTGCCTGTGGATACTTGACGTGGTGCCAAGTTCCCTCCCATCAAGATAGCATTTCCACTGGAGGGGAGGGTGAAATATTACTCAGCTATCAGCAGACCATGTCATTTACATGCATGACATGTTCTTAGATAATACAGGCTCGCCAAGGAGATGACAGAAGATGTTTTCTCACACAAGAACGTGGGTGTTTAATTGACAAACTGCTGAGAACCCATGTGGAGTTTAGAAATCCAAGGCATAGACCGAGAGACATCTTGGTAAAGCTGACTGAGACTATCCATGTTTGTTGGGAGGGAACCTACTGTATTATCTTAGAATCTATATCAAATTGTAACATTTATAGCTGTTGTAAAATATGTAATAGCCACTGTTTATTAGGTATCACTACATGTACCTTAAGCTGTTGATGATTGTGTCCATTTCTCTTTCATATGTTTATGTCAGTGGCCATCATATATAATGAAAATTTAAACATTGTTTTCTTCATCTTTCAGATAACCAGATTTGGCATCCAGATTGTAGCAAGGCTGCCCATGCTAATGGTATAAAAGACCAGGTAAGATTTTCCTGTCCATGCTCAGTCCATGTCATGGTGCAACGTCCATGAATAGTTTGATCAGGTTTGTGAATCAACTCAACATATGCATGCCAGGAAAACTTAAGACTGATTTCCCTTCCTTAAACATGGCTTGAACACAGCAGATGGGTTTGAAAGGGAGCTTGGACATGTCATTGATTGTCATTAGAAATGATGACATTTGTTGAAGAAATCATTGAGAAGCCCAATCTCTGCTTCTTAGTAGATGCTCAGTTTCAGACAAATAGCACCCTCAGGGCACAGGAAATCACTGGTCGAAATGGTTTTCAATCTAGTCAAGCGCTGTTCAGGCAGTAAGAAGTCAATTATAGGATAATGACTGTGAAAATGAACTTAACCTTTTGTTCACTGACTTAATTATAGTTTTTCTGTCAATGTCATCCATTCTATTGACCGTAATAACCACAAAGTTGTGGTAGAAACAGGTCCAAGTTAATGGTATTGAATTCTGCCCACATGCTGATGATTTCTGTAATGTCCACTTCAGAGACTAAACCTCCCAGAATGGACATTTGTAAGAGTATTGACAGTACTGTTACAAGAGACAGTGTCTACACCTCCTTACTTGTTCGTCATCATTTCTACATGCATACCAAAAATCTCTCTGCGTAAAATATGATGACAATGTGTAAACCAGTATACATCTCCCAACTTCATTGCAAATTTTTTCCACATGCACTTGTGATCAAGTAATGAAGTGATTGTGTTCATACTTATTAGCCATAGCCTCCAGCAGTCCTGACTAGTTCCTTTGCCCTTTTAGCCCGTTATTTTCTTTAGCAAGTAGCATTTTCAGATTTATTTTGTTTTTCTATTTTGTTGACCTTACGAAAAGTCGCTGTACTTTTTGTTGCGTCAATAAAGCCTCTCTGTTTATCTGTCTCTACCCCTCCCCTCGTGGTGCACCTGCTGTGCAGTATTGGCGACATCAGGACTACCGAGTTCCCAAGCAAAACTACTATCCTATCAAGGTTACTTTCACTGCTCATACTTTTTGCATATCATGCATGTTTTCATGGTAAACAAGCAAACAAAGATTATTTTCTCTGCATATTATGCATCTCTTCACTTTTCTTTCATGTTCCTTTACTTCAGTATACCAGAAGCATGGTAGTGTTTCCTTGGAACATTTTTATATGACGTAACTTGCATTTTGGAGCATTCTTCAGCATCCTGTCTTGTATTGAAATGCATTGCACTCTCAGCATCTGCTAGACTCTGTAATCCAATAGTTATCAATTATTGGTATGACAAAGATGTTGGTATTGCATGACCATTTTCTTACCATTTACATTGCATTTTGAAAATTTAAATCATTCATATGAGCATGGTCTAGATAATTTTCTATTCTAGAACTGTTACAATATCTCTTGCCATGATACATGCTACAATGACTATTATTGGCTCTTCCCCAAAATGGGACCTTGCCTTGAAACAACTGGTTGTCCCTGTGATGTGGATGTGTAAGGACATCAAGGATTATGGTTGTAAACTGGACATGTCTGTTTGACATGAAGTCTGTCATGCGTTGGTCTTATTGTCTCTTACTGTCATGTCCATAGCAAATAGCCGAGAAACTGGGCACCAGTGCCCCACCCTACCGGGCTAAGTACCCCAAGGTGAGCTGGTGTGACAGTGCTGCAGTCTTGACGTGCCTACAGTGCTGCAGTCTTGATGTGGCATTCCTAACAGGAAGAGCTGTTGGCAAATCCCACTAGTCACCATCTTCCTTCCCACTGCTTGAGATAGATAACAAAAGAGCATCACAGGATAAGCATATAATTGAGAATAGACAATGCTGTCAGTATGGATTGCATTGCTTGTGCAGTTTGTGAATCAAGTCCTCTTTTAAAAGTTCCTTTTTTTTTGAGGGCCTGTGCTCTGATATGATATGATGTTTGAGGAGCTACATGTATGACACAGATGTACTTGGAGTAAAAACATAATGCTGAAGCTGCCTGGTTCTCAGTTTTGCATACAGGCCCACATGCAATACCGCCTTCAATTTCCTCCCACTAACGTCAGTGTGTTTGATACTAGTTTTCTACCTTCCCAGCCACTTGTTAAAGCAGGGTACATGTGACTGAGCTGTACTGACTCAGGGTTGGTAGCTGGACTAATTGTCATGCGGTGCTTACAAGTACATGGGACATATTCTTTCTTGCAAGAAGATATCTTCATCATTCTATTTTGAACTTAACAGAACCGATTTGTATGGTATAATATTTGCCAAGGACTAATCATCTTCCAACATATAACAGTAGAAGTATAAGTCCATCTGAAAGTCCCCCTTTCCCCTGCAGTCAACCCCCCGGTGTCCCCAGTACATTCTTCAGACTCCTCCCAAATCTCCACTCAAACTCCGCAGACAGGTTCCCTCAGCACCCATGTTGAAGCAAAAGGTAAGAGTTTAAACAGGTTTTCAACAGGAGGTTGGATAAAACCCCAGTTCCCAAAGTCAAGAAACTGATTTTTTACTCTTTTAGAAAGGAGGTTTTATTTCAAAACCATTATGCATAATGCACATGCAATTGGAATAAAAAAAAATTGAGTTGCTATCGAATTGCCACTGAGTTTGTTTTTCCCCTAACAGTTTAGAGCTACTAGCCTACAGATTATAACAGTTATGTCTAGAGTGAGAAATTGCTATTTTTGCTTTATTTTGTTATCATAATAATACTGGTTTAGAAATAAAGGCAAATCCTCCATACAACCTCACATCTACCCATTCTGCAAACTTAGCCTGTGTGTAATCTAGACCTCCCTGTAACTGATTGGCAGCTGATACCCTTCTGACCCTGACTCCTCCCTGTTGACGCCCCCCCCCCCCGCAGGCTAACAATCCTGCTTAGTGCCAGCATGGAATGTTCAGACTAGTTTCGAAAGTTTTATACAATGAACTTAATTTACAGTTAAGCTAGCCAGCCTGAATTTACCATATTCATTTCCAGGAACCCCCATGCAGACCCTCATTCCCAATGCAAATTTCCTACCTATTCTACTCAATATAGTTGCATGATTTCACCTACAGGTATTAGCAATAAGGGGAGAGTGTTTTTGCTAGAATTGGTAACTGTGATAGTGTCATAGTCTTTTGAGACTGACTGATAGTAGATATTGTCAGAGGTACAATACTGGCACAATGTTACAACTTACAGGGCAAAGGTTACAACAATTACAGTTCTGCTGAAGTTGAAGTGCTCAGCTGCAGCTAAGTGTTGACCAGCCCGGTGCATTTATTAGCTTCCTGCTAATGTTACACCTGTTATAGAATTGTGCATAAGACCTGGACTGGATGCGGGATACCTCCTTGAATCTCCTTCTAAGTTATATTTCTGGTCACTTAACATTTTCCTCAAGCATCCTTTATGCATCCTTGATTCTTGAGACAGTGAAGAAGTAGAGAAGACGTTTTATTGAGGGTGTGACTGTTCACTTCGGTCGTAAGCTGTGGGTCATATTTCATGGCAGTCTGCAGCGACATGTCATAAGCTCTTGTACTTGGTAATGGCAAAGTACAATATCCACTTGAACCCCTGCTGAAACGTGTAGTGCGTGACTAGGTCGTGTGTGTGTATGTGGTTGTC
The DNA here is from genome assembly GCF_001625305.1 of Branchiostoma belcheri. NCBI lineage: Eukaryota > Metazoa > Chordata > Leptocardii > Amphioxiformes > Branchiostomatidae > Branchiostoma > Branchiostoma belcheri. Next base: position 1,259,949 of record NW_017804065.1, read on the forward strand.
CTTGTGGAGAGGTGGGCTGTTTGAGTGGGGTAAGTGCTGTGTGCTCTCTAGTCTCAGTTAGTCTTAGACTAACACCTAAAAATAATAAAATAATAGAATTTAGCCAAACAGGGAGAATAATTTGTGAGGGGAGTTTGGCCACCACAGGGATTCACAGGAACTTACCTGTAGGGCAGCCTAACTCTCCTGGCCAATCGTCCACCCCATTTTTGCCCAATTCTACTATCCATAACTCTTCATATGAAGGCCTGGTGGAGGCTATGTCTTCTCTATCCCCTTTTATGTCACCTTTGTTGTATCCAGAACCATGTTCAGGCATATAGTGAACCATGCCTAGGGCCAATCTATGTTCTTGGATGCAGGTAGGCTATCCAGAACCATGCCTGATCCCGATCCTAACCCATTCAGGCATAGAAGTCGACAGGCTAGATACAATAGAACTTCCCAAGGCCAGCTGTGAGGAGGGAGGGATATCGTTTGCAACAAGCAGACCAGCTGGTGTGGTGGTTCCTTTTGTTTGCCACTATTATAGTCTTTCTCAAATGTTCCCAGAGGCTAATGACATGTAATATCCTGTACGTAATGCTGATCTTTTCTAACATTGTGAGGTACCTGTAAGGCATACTGTAGACAACAGTAATATCCCAAGCAAAGGGGAGTTTAAGGCTCTAGTAGCTTGATTTGTACAGAATTGGAGGAAAAACAGTCAAGGTAATATCTTGAGATTACTACTAGTATATATTTAGAAGTGTTGAGCTGCTTGAGTATGAAAGAGGCAGTATTTTCTGGGCCGGATGTTCATTTTCAGAGACATGTTTTCTTATGTGCTGTTTGACAGTCGGCTTGCATCAGTTGTTCTCATTTAGGTGATTTGGGTGTTCTTGGCTTTTATTGACTTTCAGCAGCTTGGGGGGGTTAAAACAATATTTTCTAAAAAACAACCTCATTCTGGTTTGCCTGTCTTCAGCACATTGCTTTCTGTATCTGTATAGCTGGTGTACCTGCCCTTCGGCGTCTTTTACTGGTCAGTGCGCCATCTACATTTGTATGTGATGAACTGTTAGTATAAGTTGTGTTTCTGTGGGTATGCTGGTAGTCTGTCAATCTTATATTTATATGTAACTACATAAAATGTACTAATTATTTTGTGAATGTTTTTTTCTCCAAAATCTTAAAATTTATGATACAGCATACCAAATCACCAATACCAAATAACTCTGGTGTAGCCTGCAATCCAGTCCGTCTATCATGGATTGAGCAGGCTCTTTTCAGGGCTGTTGAAGCTCTCTGCCACTTAGCTCATCTAGACACTTGGTACTAGGCATTTTACGTGGTTGGAGCTAATTACCCTCTCCTCTATATTAACAGATAGCTCCACTACCCAAAGAGGGCCTGGTAAATCCATTCTTATGCTAACAGAGTAAGTCTTGTGCCATTAACATAATCTCACTGAAGGTCCTTCCTTTGTTTCCCAGAACTCTCCAACTCCAAAGAACAGGATGTACATGGGAAGTTACCTGAACAAGCCCCATGGCATGCAGCGGGCCAGCGGGGACCCAAAGGACCCCAAACAGAAACACTTTCACACACCAGGTGAGTTTACACACCTCCCTAATCATGGTCTGTGATATAGTAAAGGTTTGATGCACAGCTGTCTGTTTTTAGTATTTGAGGAGGGCTATTTCCAACAGTCTTCTGCTTGATTGGCTGTTTGCTGTAGTTCCTCCATGTTGAGTGGCTGTTCTTTTCTGTCATTTGATTGGTTGGTTGGTGGTATGTTGGCTTTGCCTATTGGTTGTTTATTGTATACAGGTACTCATTGCT
>NW_017804065.1:1261792-1265101 GCF_001625305.1 Branchiostoma belcheri
TATCAGCACAAGTTCAAGTCAGGAACAAAATTGTAAGCTTTCCCACCTCATACTAATGTTTGTATGTTTGTACATGACAGGTTTCCCTCTGAATATGATTCTGTTTTATTCCCTATCCCTTCATTTGTGTGCTTATTTGTACAAGTCAGATGCAAAAAGTCAAATGTATGCAAGTTAAGTGTCTAATGTTACTGCATAAGAGTGGTATCCTCTAATTCATGAATAATAAAACAATGGTGACCCGACTTTCATATATTATTATACATGTATGTCAAGTATGCAATGTATGCTGTGCATTAAGGGTCAGTAGGGGAAAATGGACCAGATACAAGGGAACATGATTTTGTGGAGAAATAAAAATACTAATAACTTCCTGCTGCTTTCCTGTTGTGAAGATGAAAGCGAGGATGCGAAGAAGAAGACAGCCAAGCTTGATGATGACATTGTGCAGGCGACCCGGTACCCCAGCGGATTCCGGCCGCAGCCCGACTTCCCATCCAGAATCGAGCGAGACGATTGGCCAGGACCACCTTCTCCTGCTGCCACAGGTAATACATGTCACACAGCATGACTCTATTTTCTTTAGTCCATTTACAATAGAAAAGGTGTACATATACTGGCCACAATCTCTTGCTGTCAGGGGCTGATTGGGTCTTCTCCCCAAGAGCTTGTGGCCATACACCCATTCCTATCTGAGAAATACTGTCAGGACCTCAGGATTATCAGTACAACATGTAGTATCATGTACTACAGTTAAGTTTGTTGCAGCACTTCTTGCAGATTAGTGAACTCTCAGCAGATTGCTGCTACCTATTGCCCCTGTGCAGGCAGAGAAAAAAGTTTGACAAAAATTTGTCCCTGGTGCTTATTACAAGGTAATAGCTGACAAATTCTCTTTTTTATATGACTATCAGTTAGAAATGTTTTACTCCAAACAAGTATCAACAGGTGTAAGAGTACTGTGAGGAGAGGTACAGGTAATGTTTTGCTGAATCCGATCACCATTTTCGTTGTCGTAGCTGTCAAGGCTCGTAGCTCGGAGGTTAGTCGTGAGGAAATAATCAGAAGCATGAGGGTTCCTGCGGGGTCTCCCAGTGTAGACAGCAGGGAGTCCCTGGGGGACAGCTGGATCAGTTCACCTCCGACCTCTCCGTTTGGAGATGCCTCGTCTCCAGAGTTCTGTAGTCCTTTGCCTTACGAGCCAGGTAGGAGTCTGACTTTGCCAGCAGAAAGTCCCTTTTTTCACACCAGAAAAAAACACAAACATTTTGTTATCAGTTCTAAAATTATTTGAAAATCTGATCACAACTTCTGGTTGGTTCATATTAATTTGGATGACTTACATAAACTGCAATCATGTCCAAATGCACATTTTGGACTGTGCTTGTCAAAATGTCATTTTTACGCTTACTAATTTGATGGCTGGTTGACCTGTGTTATATGGTCTTGGAAACAAAGTATTAATATAAAGAGCACATTTGTGTGTGGAATAAAGGGACTGTAGCAGGCGTTTCTGTTATCCACTTGAGTACACTGCATCCAACCATAACCTAGCTCCTCAGAACCTGACTCTATGCTCTCGTAGACAAACAGTGTGAGATGTACATCCTTTAGAATTTAACCCATGTACCAGTCTTCAGAACTACATTTACCACATGTTTGTATTTGCAAAAATTTTCATCTCGAATGCTGTCGATTGACACCAACATCATAACAGCAAAAAAAGTGTGAAATTATGACCTGTAACATACTTGAAGTGACTTGAAGTCTGACACACAGCTGTATAGAATTGTGGCTAACCCACAGTTGAGATGTAGTTGAGACCTGGATGCAGTGTTCTCATGTCCCAGTGTTGTTGCAGCCCCCTTAAGTCAGGGGTTCATAGCCAGCCTGCAGCGCTTTCCCTCCGGTAAGAGTCCCACACAGACAGACGATGTTTTCTGGCCTCCCCAGGAGGCTGAAGATGAAGAAGGTAGGTTCAGACACAAGGACATTGTGGCTTCTCTCAGTTTCTGTTTCCTCCAGCCACACTAATGTGATTTGTTGGTTCTCGAATTTTTGCAGGAAGTCAATGAAGCAGGCAAGGGGGAAAAACAGGCCCTGGGCATCCTGTGATGGTCCCAAACACTACAGAAACCATAAAAGCAACAAAGTCAACAAACTAAGCTGGTTTATAATTCTAAAAAATCTTTTGATCAAATCAATCATTATTCTGTATTGATAATAGAAAAATCGTAACAACTACAAGGCAAGGGATTTGTTCAAAAGGGATTTGGAGCTGAAATATGAGTATTTTGGAGGTGATTCTGACCCTGAACTTGATGTCTTTATGCAGGTCGGAAAAAAAGAAGGCAAATCCGAGAACCCACAAATCAAATTGTTGTTTCCTTGTATTTTTTCTTCATCTGTGAAGCTTTGGTTGTAAAGTGCTGAGGATAAGTACTACCTTATTGGCAATGCCTTAGGTGGAGCGATCTCACAGTGCATCTTTACATGCCTACAGTAGTATGTAATTTAGTGCATTACAGAGTCACTCCTTGGTAGAGTTGGCAGCTTTTGGCAAGTTTTCTTAATCATTCCATTTTACTCTTTTTTTCACCTTTTTTTTGTATTACTTTCCTTCTTTCACCCTCTCACTCAGCATTTCTCTTCTGTTTTCATGATTTCTCTTTCATTTTCCTTTCCACAGTTTTGTGTTTGTGACTTTCCCTCCCTCCCTGTGTGTCTGTCTATTTTTGTCTCAGCACCTTACAGCCATAGCTCGTTTTTTCAGACATTTTCCTAAGAAATGTTATAAAGCAACAACGTTTCCCCTCTGGCACGGGGCCTGGAGAGGCTGAGTATGAAAATTCCTATTCCATGGGGAGGAAAACTCTCGGCTCTGTCTACTCACCTTCTACAAGTGTTGGTAAGGTTGTCATAGAGGGTAGAGTAGATATTAGTCTTTCAACCTTCTTAATGTGTGCCATAAGAAATACCTGTACAACTGAGCACTTTTACACAAGAACTACATGCCCAATGTGACTACTTTGATGGTCCCTCAAATAATTTTCCCTCGACACAAGTAGTAAGAATCCTGTCTATAGTGACCACCTGTGCACATAACCAGATTTTATTGGTCACATGAGTGGTCTTCTTGCAATGCCCATTTCTGACTGTAATTATAGCAAACTACACTCTCAGGGCTTCTTTCCTGTACCACTTCACTGTTTGGCCTCTTCTGTGTTTTCCTTGTGTTCCAGAATTGTAATCATGGTTACCATAGTTCTACCTATGGGTGCAGCCTGTTTTATATGTTAAGACTACGTC
>NW_017804065.1:1265121-1269098 GCF_001625305.1 Branchiostoma belcheri
GAGGAGAGGTACAGGTAATGTTTTGCTGAATCCGATCACCATTTTCGTTGTCGTAGCTGTCAAGGCTCGTAGCTCGGAGGTTAGTCGTGAGGAAATAATCAGAAGCATGAGGGTTCCTGCGGGGTCTCCCAGTGTAGACAGCAGGGAGTTCCTGGGGGACAGCTGGATCAGTTCACCTCCGACCTCTCCGTTTGGAGATGCCTCGTCTCCAGAGTTCTGTAGTCCTTTGCCTTACGAGCCAGGTAGGAGTCTGACTTTGCCAGCAGAAAGTCCCTTTTTTTCACTCCAGAAAAAGCACAAACATTTTGTTATCAGTTCTAAAAGTATTTGAAAATCTGATCACAACTCCTGGTTGGTTCATATTAATTTGGATAACTTACATAAACTGAGTCACCCGAAAATGTCCAAAATGCACATTTTGGACTGTGCTTGTCAAAATGTCATTTTTGCGCTTACTAATTTGATGGCTGGTTGACCTTTGTTATGTGGTCTTGGAAACAAAGTATTAATATAAAGAGCACATTTGTGTGTGGAATAAAGGGACTGTAGCAGGCGTTGTCTCTGTTATTCACTTGAGTACACTGCATCCAGCCATAACCTAGCTCCTCAGAACCTGACTCTGTGCTCTCATATACAAACTCTTCTACTTGATCAAATACAGACTACGAGATAACTTTTGGACAGTTTGCATCAGTAGAATGCTTCTCTGATCTGTACATGTTCAGGAGAGAGCTTTTTAAAGGAAGGTCTTGAATCACTATATGTGTATACAATTTATGCCCTTCCATTTCTAATATACTAGCTGAAAGTAAAATGTCTCAGTCACTGATAAGGAATATTCACCTAGAATACAAGTGGTGAAGAAACTAGACAAATTTGCTTCACTGGTAGTGTGAGATGCACATCCTCTAGAATTTAACCCATTTACCAGTCTTCAGAGGTGCATTTACTACATGTTTATATTTGCAAAAAATTTCATCTTGACTGCAGTTGATTGGCGCCAACATAATAACAAGAAAAAAGTGTGAAATTATGACCTGTAACATACTTGAAGTGACTTGAAGTCTGACATGCAGCTGTATAGAACTGTGGCTAACCCAGAGCCGATGTAGTTGAGACCTGGATGCAGTGTTCTCATGTCCCAGTGTTGTTGCAGCCCCCTTAAGTCAGGGGTTCATAGCCAGCCTGCAGCGCTTTCCCTCCGGTAGGAGTCCCACACAGACAGATGATGTTTTCTGGCCTCCCCAGGAGGCTGAATACGAAGAAGGTAGGTTCAGACACAAGGACATTGTGGCTTCTCTCAGTTTCTGTTTCCTTCAGCCACACTAATGTGATTTGTTGGTTCTCGAATTTTTACAGGAAGTCAATGAAGCAGGCAAGGGGGAAAAACAGGCCGCAGGCATCCTGTGATGGTCCCAAACACTACAGAAACCATAAAAGCAACAAAGTCAACATACTAAGCTGGTTTATAATTCTAAACAATCTTTTGATCAAAATCAATCATTATTCTGTATTGATAATAGAAAAATTGTAACAACTACAAGGCAAGGGATTTGTTCAAAATTTTGGAGCTGAAATATGAGTATTTTGGAGGTGATTCTGACCCTGAATGGTACATGTACTTGTCTTTATGCAGGTCGGAAAAAAAGAAGGCAAATCCGAGAACCCACAAATCAAATTGTTGTTTCCTTGTATTTTTTCTTCATCTGTGAAGCTTTGGTTGTAAAGTGCTGAGGATAAGTACTACCTTGGCAATGCCTTTGGTGGAGCAATCTCACAGTGCATCTTTACATGCCTACAGTAGTATGTAATTTAGTGCATTACAGAGTCACTCCTTGGTAGAGTTGGCAGCTTTTGGCAAGTTTTCTTAATCATTCCATTTTACTCTTTTTTTCACGTTTTTCTTTGTATTACTTTCCTTCTTTCTTTCACCCTCTCACGCAGCATTTCTCTTCTGTTTTCATGATTTCTCTTTCATTTTCCTTTCCACAGTTTTGTGTTTGTGACTTTCCCTCCCTCCCTGTGTGTCTGTCTATTTTTGTCTCAGCACCTTACAGCCATAGCTCGTTTTTTCAGACATTTTCCTAAGAAATGTTATAAAGCAACAACGTTTCCCCTCGGGCACGGGGCCTGGAGAGGCTGAGTATGAAAATTCCTATTCCATGGGGAGGAAAACTCTCGGCTCTGTCTACTCACCTTCTACAAGTGTTGGTAAGGTTGTCGTAGAGGGTAGAGTAGATATTAGTCTTTCAACCTTCATAATGTGTGCCATAAAAATACCTGTACAACTGAGCACTTTTACACAAGAACTACATGCCCAATGTGACTACTTTGATGGTCCCTCAAATAATTTTCCCTTGACACAAGTAGTAAGAATCCTGTCTGTAGTGACCACCTGTGCACATAACCAGATTTTATTGGTCACATGAGTGGTCTTCTTGCAATGCCCATTTCTGACTGTAATTATAGCAAACTACACTCTCAGGGCTTCTTTCCTGTACCACTTCACTGTTTGGCCTCTTCTGTGTTTTCCTTGTGTTCCAGAATTGTAATCATGGTTACCATAGTTCTAGCTATGGGTGCAGCCTGTTTTATATGTTAAGACTAAGTCACTGTGATTTACTGACAAAATGTAGATGTGATACATACTTTTTTCTTTACCATGCAACATAGATAACCTCCATTAACATTCATCCACCAGATTAGATACATGGCCACTTTGAAAAACAGTTTATTTGAGAGATACATGTATCTAGTGCAGCACCCCCCAGGTCTGCACAATTTATATGTGCTGGAGTGCATTATAGATTTTTACTTGGGGTTGTTGCATTTGATACCTGTTTAGGGTGGCAAAAACATGTGACCTAGCAGAATTATATAGTATATGTTACATGCCTGCAATCCTACATCAACATGATGTACAATGTAGTGAGTTTATAATAGCTGAGTCAAAGTCATAAAAGGCACAACACCCAATTTAGTAACTATGGTTGCCATGGTTTCAGGCAAGTCAGTAGAGCGTGTAGATGTAATAAAAATGCAGCGAACACCAGCTGCCCGACCTAAGACCCCTGATGACCTCTTGCCGATGGAGAAGGATGACTGGCCTGCTCCACACGCTGACTTCTACTACGGTAAGACCCAGGGTAGGACCAGCCAGTCCTACCTTGGAGTGGCAACTACACTAGCTCCAGAGGCTTACAGCTGTGATGCATGGGACTTACAGCCCTTTGTCTCACTCCCAGAATGCCTTGTACTCGCAGTATGAGCTCACGGTTTGTAACTAAGTCAACTGCTGCACACGGACTTGTTGTTTGTTTGTTTGTTTGTTCTGACGGTTGAGTTTTTTTCTCCCACATAACAGGCTCTGCATGCAGCTTACGGAGAGTAACCTGCAAGTCTTGACAGTAACAACTTCATCTGGTCAGGGTGCCATTTAAATCTCACAAACATGCAAATGAGGCACTCCTTGGAATCATTTTTCAGTAACAACTTCACCCTCTAACTCAGCAGCAACGGCTGATCACCTCGTTTGCATACCTGCACCCAACCTTGGCATATAGAGGTCATGTCAAGGACAAGTTTGTTTCAAGTAACAAGGACTGGAAAAGAATGAGTTAACTAGAGTATCAGAACAACATTAAAACAAAAGAAAGGTGTCCTTTTTGTGTCAAACATTAATCACTTATCAACAAGCTTTCTCTGATCCTTCTGAAGTTGAAATGACCCTAAGTTGACCTATGTCATGTGACAAGTGTGACATCAGCTGCAAACATATTCACAGAAAGTGCATATAAAATCTTTGCTTTGTAAATTTTTGTCTCAGATGAACTTTCATTTGAAAATAAAAAGGTGTTCTCTATGATTGGAGTCTCTTTTCTCTGTACCTGAGAAATATGTGTCTCCAGCCATACCCAGGTTGTTTTCACACCAACAGTTTTACATCAGAAGAAAGAACTATTGTTATAAGTGTTCAG
>NW_017804065.1:1269118-1271190 GCF_001625305.1 Branchiostoma belcheri
TTTCCATAGTTCTTTTGTTATTTGTCATCTATCGTATGTTAGCGGTACATGATGTTGGTAATTCAACTGATTTTTCTTTGTTTTATTTTACTTCAGCATACATGTATGCATAAAATGTCATGATTATGATTTCTGTTTGTTTATGTATCCATGTGCATTTTCTGCTATGAGCCATGTACAAACCATTCTTTACTGGTCCAGGAGCCTGAAAGGGTGTTGTGGAATGCAAGAGTGAGAGATGTTCATGTGCAGTTCATGTGAAGTACCCTTTCTTAATACAAGAAGCAGGTGTCTGGAGAGGTGTTGATTAATCATGAACACCTGCCACTTTGGACTTTACCCTACCTCAGAATCTTTGTGGCTGTTACAGCGGAGTGGTCCAGAAAAGTCTTTATTGACAAAAAAAATAACAAAATACCACTTCATTCCTTGGGTGGCATCTGTCCTTGGTGCTAGAATACTATCAACACAACACAAACAAGTGCAGATTAGGAGCAAAATTTTCTAAGTTCTGCTGCCTCACATTGGTCACATAAAATACCTCTACTGTCCTTGGGTGGCATCTGTCCTTGGTGCTAGGCACAACACAAACAAGTACAGATTAGAAGCAACATTTTCTAAGTTCTGCTGTCTCATGGTAATGTTTGTCATACGTCTACTGTCCTTGGGTGGCATCTGTCCTTGGTGCTAGAATACTTGTGCCATCAGCACACTACAAACAAGTACAGATTAGGAGCAAAATTATCTATGTTCTCCTTGGGTGGCATCTGTCCTTGGTGCTAAAATACTATCAGCACAACAAGTTCAAGTCAGGAAAAAAATAGTAAGCTTTCCCCCCTCATACTAATGTTTGTATGTTTGTACATGACAGGTTTACCTCTGAATATGATTCTGTTTTATTCCCTATCCCTTCATTTGTGTGCTTATTTGTAAAAGTCAGATGCAAAAAGTAAAATGTATGCAAGTTAAGTGTCTAAGTGTTAGTAATGTTACTGCATAAGAGTGGTATCCTCTAATTCATGAATAATAAAACAATGGTGACCCCATGTCATGTATGCAATGTATGTCGTGCATTATGGGTCAGTATGAGAAAAATGGACCAGATACAAGGGAACATGGTTTTGTGGAGAAATAAAAATACTAACTTCCTGCTGCTTTCCTGTTGTGAAGATGAAAGCGAGGATGCGAAGAAGAAGACAGCCAAGCTTGATGATGACATCGTGCAGGCAACCCGCTACCCCAGCGGATTCCGGCCGCAGCCCGACTTCCCATCCAGAATCGAGCGAGACGATTGGCCAGGACCACCTTCTCCTGCTGCCACAGGTAATACATGTCACACAGCATGACTCTATTTTCTTTAGTCCATTTTACAATAGAAAAGGTGTACATATACTGGCCACAATCTCTTGCTGTCAGGGGCTGATTGGGTCTTCTCCCCAAGAGCTTGTGGCCATACACCCATTCCTATCTGAGAAATACTGTCAGGACCTCAGGATTATCAGTACAACATGTAGTATCATGTACTACAGTTAAGTTTGTTGCAGCACTTCTTGCAGATTAGTGAACTCTCAGCAGATTGCTGCTACCTATTGCCCCTGTGCAGTCAGAGAAAAAAGTTTGACAAAAATTTGTCCCTGGTGCTTATTACAAGGTAATAGCTGAAAAATTCTCTTTTTTATATGAATGTCAGTTAGAAATGTTTTACTCCAAACAAGTATCAACAGGTGTAAGAGTACTGTGAGGAGAGGTACAGGTAATGTTTTTGCTGAATCCGATCACCATTTTCGTTGTCGTAGCTGTCAAGGCTCGTAGCTCGGAGGTTAGTCGTGAGGAAATAATCAGAAGCATGAGGGTTCCTGCGGGGTCTCCCAGTGTAGACAGCAGGGAGTCCCTGGGGGACAGCTGGATCAGTTCACCTCCGACCTCTCCGTTTGGAGATGCCTCGTCTCCAGAGTTCTGTAGTCCTTTGCCTTACGAGCCAGGTAGGAGTCTGACTTTGCCAGCAGAAAGTCCCTTTTTTCACACCAGAAAAAAACACAAACATTTTGTTATCAGTTCTAAATTATTTGAAA
>NW_017804065.1:1271210-1279840 GCF_001625305.1 Branchiostoma belcheri
CAGCAGCAACGGCTGATCACCTCGTTTGCATACCTGCACCCAACCTTGGCATATAGAGGTCATGTCAAGGACAAGTTTGTTTCAAGTAACAAGGACTGGAAAAGAATGAGTTAACTAGAGTATCAGAACAACATTAAAACAAAAGAAAGGTGTCCTTTTTTGTGTCAAACATTAATCACTTATCAACAAGCTTTCTCTGATCCTTCTGAAGTTGAAATGACCCTAAGTTGACCTATGTCATGTGACAAGTGTGACATCAGCTGCAAACATATTCACAGAAAGTGCATATAAAATCTTTGCTTTGTAAATTTTTGTCTCAGATGAACTTTCATTTGAAAATAAAAAGGTGTTCTCTATGATTGGAGTCTCTTTTTCTCTGTACCTGAGAAATATGTGCCTCCAGCCATACCCAGGTTGTTTTCACACCAACAGTTTTACATCAGAAGAAAGAACTATTTGTTATAAGCGTTCAGATGTGACCTTGACAGCCCATTCTCCTGCCCCCCTACCCCTGCAGGGCGGCTAAGGCGCTCCACCTCCCCACTGGAAGAAATGGATCGGCGCCGGGAACAGGAACACATGAAGGTTGTGGAAGAGTGTCAGTCTGGGCTGGGCAAGATGATCCTGAAAGACATGAAACCTACTGACATCGGAGACATCGACCCTCGGAGTGCTTCTCGTGTCCCGGCCGCTGACCATGAACCACCTTTCAAACCAAGATACGACTCCCCTGTGGACGCTTGTGAGTAGGAAATATTACAACATGAAAATGGTCCCCTTTAATGTGTCATTTTGTTATGTTTCCAGTGTTGTTGTAGCCTGGATGCCAATGAGACTGTCCTCAGCTGGCCTATGTAGGCCCTGGAAACATTGTGGCGTCCAGGCCAGTTCAAATGGTTATTGAGCCAAGATTCACAGATGACAACCTTAGAAGTGTACATGTTCTAGACACATCTAGATAGATTTATCGCTATACAGAATAAGATAATACTCTGATACACATGATCTATCTATTCCTTACTAGATAATTATATGATTATACTGAATTGCATGGCCACAGGTTTTCACACTCAAGAATGGATTTTCACTTATTTTCTGATGACAACAATTCCTACAGAGGGTTAGCTGTTAGCCATTCTGTTATGACTTGGAATAATCATGAATCAAAAGGGCACATAGCCAAGTTTTACTGTTGGACCAATCTACATGTACAGTATTTTTCTGATGACAAAGCCTTGTAGGTATTTTTTGCCCACTGTGAGAGTTGTCACATCTTAAGATGTATTCAGCAACGTGTATTGAGTCTCTTGAAATCTGTTGTAAACAACTGAAGGCTGGTAGCTCCCGTGTTCCCTGTATATCTGTCTCACCCTGTAGACTCCACTACAACTTAATCTCGAAGCAGAAGTTTTGGTTGCAAAATGGTGACAGTATCCAATAGGTCAGATAGTATCAAATTAGCCAGAAAGTATCCAATTGTCCTCTGAACTATCTTGCCTACTGTCACAATTTTGTCACTGAAACTTATGCTTGGAGATAAACTACAAACTTACTAACTTGTCTGTGTGTGCTTTCTTCTTTACCTTGCTGGGTCCAGCGCCCTCCAGGACATATGTGTCCCACATGGAGGAGAATGGTATGTGGAGCCTCCTGGCTGCACCACACTGCACATAAACACTTCTCTCACACTTAGGCTCTAGGCTCAATTGATTTGCTCACCTAAATTCTGCTATTACATTACATAGTATCTTCTTTTTTTTTTTACATCCAGATTTTATCTTTCAGAAGGCACTGCATGCCCCTGCATGGCTACCTTGATATATTTAGCTTTTGTTAGCTTATCTTTGGGGGTTGGGGGTTTAGGGGGAAGAAGAATAAACTTTGTGCCAACATTCTACTCTAAAACTGCATATGACATTTACATTTTATTTTCTGATTGCTTGAGACTGACTGAGTTTCATGGTCTTTAGAACTTTGACACATCATTTTCTACCCCACAGAACTTTTTGATCATAGACAAATTTCCTGGTTCTCAGACTTTTGCAGATAAAAAATTATCTGTCTGTCTGTGTTATTTGTTTTACGTAGTGGTAAACTTCCTTTTGACATGACACGCCAGTTTTGTATATTGGGTACAAGCTGCAGAAGACCAGACTGTAAGACTTGAACCACTCACACCAGGATAGACCACTGTAACCTTATAGTCTCATTGATGAAGGTTAGACATCCAGGTAGAACATTACTTAATACAAAATAAATCTAGCAACTTGATAAATTCTCTGAGGAATCTGGCATTTCAGATAGCATCTGCTCTGTTGTCTCAGTTACTGGTGAAAGTTAGTAGCTGCTATCTGAAAAATCTGACTTTTCAGAGAATCTATATAATATCCAGTTGCTTAATTTATTTTGTACATGTATGACATGACCCTTCACTTTATTGGAGAAAGTCCCAGAACCAGCACAATTGAAACGGGGCTGTTTTTTACTTTCCACAAGAACCCCCAGCACAGTTAAACTCTGGATCCTAACCTCAGTTCCTGCTTGATTTTGCAGTGGACGTGTCACCAAGACAACCAAACTACGCCCCGCCCGGGGGGTACCTGGAGGCACAGAAGAAGGCGTCAACACTCCCCGCAGCTTCACGTCCAGGGATGGTGAGTTTTCATCATCATTCTTATCATCATCATCATGTGTTCTGTAATATTGTCAAGCAACCAATGCCCTTATATAGCAACCAATGTCAACAGCATCATCATAATGTGTTCAGTAATATTGTCAAGCTACCAATGCCCTTATATAACAGCATTGGCCTTATGTAGCAGCAATGTCCTTATAATTTACATAGCTCCAAATGCCCTGATGTAACTGGTGCTCTTTCCATAAATTTACAATTAGTCACATAAGAAATTGCACATGCTTTCCTACAATATATGATGTGTTGAAGTTGATAAAGAAGCTATGGGGATATGACCAATCAATATCAAAACAAACTTTTTGTGCTGAGTTTAAATACAACTTGCTTGAAAGAGAAAGTTTGCTTTATTTCCTGTGGTGTGGCACTTACAACCATGACCATGGCATTTTCCGTGTGCAAACATTGGAGATTTTCCTTGTCCAAAAATGCTGATGCCTTTCTGTGCCTGTTGGATTCTTCAGATTGCCAGGATGTGTGGTAAACTGCATAGCTTGCAAATGTAGTTCTGACTTCCATATCCAGCAAACAGAGACCGCAAATCAACGCATGTCACTTTAGAATCCATGTAATGTATATCATGTTTGCATTTGAGTCTTTAATCCAGGTTCCATTTTTGCCCAAGAATGTTGGAATCTGTTTCTGCATTCATTAGAATAGATATGCATGCAACTGACTTGTAACATTGCATCATGTAGAATATCTTTCACAATCAACATTTTCAACTGTTTATATGTTAATTAATCACCAAGACGTTCGACGTTGATATGATTATGGGTCTATCTATCTTGTCGTGTTCAACACATGAGAAAGCTGCCACACTATGAGCCTGGTCATATAAGTCATTAGATCGTCACACGATCGAATGACGAAGGGGATTCTTTGGATAGTCATGCATTTGACCTGCAAAATTCAGCTGTATTGTTATAGAAGTGATTGTTGTTGGCTGTTGGTTCTCTCACAGCCTGTCTGAAAATCTTAACAGCATCAAAATCATACAACGAACTGTGACGAATGTCACCACACCATATAAGATGTACATCATTGGAGGCAGATGTGAAAGTCTGCATGCAATATCGATGCCAAAGCCATGGTCATGTCATCCCACCTCCATGGCATGTACACATGGAGACATTGCCTTGCCTGGTGTGGGCATGTCGCATGTATGCTGGGGATGCATCCTTCCCAGAAGACCGTGTGTTTTGTGTTGACCCAGCTGACAGGTCAGTACCGTATGGTCTGTTGTTATTAACACGTCTGACCCATCATGCACTGCAACATCTATAACATGGACATGTGAGAATCATATAAAGTAGCAATATTATAAATGCCAAAAGTAATGCAGTACATGATAAGTCTTTACAAGATGAATTGTGGTATTATCAAATTTTGTTTGATTACATTTCAGTTTGCAATGCTTCAGTTTTATTTAGCAAAATTTAAGTTAGATTCTACAACATGCAATCATACATGATAATACCTTACCACCAGTACTGAACAGCTTTCCTCCGATCCTGTGTGCTTTATGTGTAGGTTTCATCTGTGCCATACTCTCTCCCTGCTCCTCCTCCAATTTCCTCCTTCAGTTTGTTACATCTGATTCAGGAACATTTCTAATCATCATGACTTGTGGTTGACTCTGACTGACAACTGACTAGCAATATTCCATTTCCATACAACTTAGTCAATTACTTTTCTTGAAATTTTCATAGGTCTTAAAGATGTTGTTTATACCTTTATCTCCATTATTGTGACTATATATTATGTAGAATAGAATTTATGAAGACTTCAAACTCTGGAACTGCACATACACAGAATGATGAACTTAGATGTTACATATTGTTACTTTACATATACATTGTGTAGATTCCAACCATCCACAATCACTTATAAAACTCACTCAGTTGTTTTCCCTGCAAAGGCTGTTAATTAAAAGTGTTATGTCATGACTCTGATTTTTCCTGGACTGAAAACTGACTCAGGCAAATGTCAAACTGTTTCAGGGAGCAATGCCAGGGGGTCAGAATGATCCTGAGCCCATGGTAGGAAGACTTAAACCACATTTCGTTCCCCCTCCCATGTAGAACTAAACCGTGTGGATTGTGCAGAGATGTTAATCAGTAGTTGTCAGGGATCCCACTATTTACTGGAATATGTCAGACTACGCATGGAGAGGGGTGAAGTCTACAGAAATACAGTATGTTTTGATGAGTAAACATCATAGGTTGCTATATTTTGGAATAAAATGATGTATATATGGCCTTGGCATGGGAACAAGAAATCACCAACCTTCACCTATCTTAACATTGTAATCAGTTATGATAACAAACACGACAACAGACTGGGATAGCCATCACATTCACCCAGTATTTTTCAGTGATTTCTCGTCCTCTGGGCCATATATACTTCAATTCATGCCGAAATACAGCAACCTGCATTGTTTACTCATCAAATCTGCATTTTGGTAGATTTCACTCCTTTGTTGCGTATTCCGGGGAAATAGTCAAACTGGTTGTCAGTAATGGTCAGCCACAGGCCTTGCCCAGACCAGGGTGCTGACTGCTGGTTTTGGTGTGTTTCCTGCAGGCTGGCAGAAAACGTAAATCATTTCTAGATGTAGTGCAATGTTATTGGAAGTATGACTGGTCCCATGCATTCACAGGACTACAGGTCAGATAACGCACAAACCATTTCTCTCTGGAACATTCTTCCATTCTCTGCTTTTTTGCATTCATTCGCATCTCCTTTAGTTGGTTACCCATCCACTGATTTTGCATTTTGACCTTTTTTTGATTTCTTTGCATTTTTTTCTCCATCCATGTTACTGAGCAAGGCCTTGTGTCCCTGTTACTGTCAGCTGTGTCGTTGTGTTTCTGTCCTTGTTGTTGAACAGCTAACAACCGTTAACACCAGTGTCATGCTGTCATTACTTTACTTGTTATGCTGTTTTTGTGAAGCTGTGACTGTGTACTGTAATGGGGAAAAACAATCAAAACCAGTGCTATCAACTTAAACAGAATTCAATAATGAAGCAACTATGTAGAACTTGGTCCACTTTTCTAACACAGATTCCTGCTACGGGTACTTTTCCAGTGATTGAAATTACATGAAGTCAGCTGTATACAGAAACCAGCATGCTATGTCACATTAGTTTGGTTTGAAATCATCAGCTCTAATACCTGTGTGTTGTAATGTTACATCTCATAGAAATGAAACAATTTAACATTTGGAAAAGTTTGGGTGAAGCTACAGGTATTGGGATAAATCATATTAATGCAAGCATATTCTTTTGTGAGAAATTACATTTTTGTACAAATCAGTCGCTTTGTGAAAGAAAAACAATTCAGTTTTCCTGAGGGAAGACAAAGAATTGTGTCATCTAAAACTTCGGTTATCGGACCAACCAGTATACCCAGACACATTTGTTGCGCCTTTAGTATGCTAAAGGTTAAAGACTTCTAAATATTCTGTTCCTGTTACCACCTTTCACCCTCCCTTTTACTTTTTCCAATCCTCCCCATAGTGCAGCTACATGTAGGTATATAATAACATAGTAATCATTACATTGTACTTGTAGCTAGACTTAATGTTGTGTATAGCAGCTTCTCGTAGTGTATCTTGTGATAAGTCTTATCATATCATTCAAAACAAGTCTTGTTCTTCCAGATCTTCAGAATCTAAGGCAAGAACATCTGTCTTGCTCCTACCAACAAAATCACCGGAGTAGACTTCATCTCAGAGTCGCCTGGGGGCCAAGTCTTCAGCATCGTGGCATTATATCCAGTTAGAGCACAGCCATAGATGGCACATGCTACTCATAGATGTTGTAGAACTGCAAAAGTCCAAAAATGTAGGTTTCGTCAAAGCAAAGCTTGAAAATGAATAATATCCTGATTAGTTGAATGCACACAATGTATTCACAAAGATCATTGTCATACATGTGAACTTGGCAGTGATTATTAACCACTGGATGATGACTAGAGAGGCCAGATGGTTCTGATGTTGAAAATGATGCCAAGAGTCAACAGAGCAGGGACTGTGCAAAACACCAGTCCGGTTGATCTAGTTGGAGCATGATTCATGGATTCAAAGAGAAATGGAGTCAAAGTTGTCTTTACATGGTGGATTATTGTCCAACATTACAGGGGTATATTTGGTTTCTGTGTACACAACTGATATAACTTTGAAAAGGCAGACAATGGTGGTGTTACGAGTCTCATGATCTAGTAACGTGACGGGGAAAGCACTGGTTGTAGATAGCAACTCAGTTGCTCTGTATTTAGATGGAAGGAGAAATATCAAGAAAAGGTTGAAGCCTGTGCATCATGTACAAACATGTATGTATCATGTCCACATAATGAAATTATATAAACTGCACACTCATATGGGTACTACTAAGTTTGACATTTGACACAGCTTTTGATAGTGCTAGACAATAGCATCATGTAAGAAATGACAATAAACTGTGATGCAACCACCCAAAACGTGTACTGTCTCATGGATTGTGTGGTTGTTGTTAAACTAAATGTTAATGTGATTTCTATGATATCGGAAAAAAGAGTGATAGGTACAATTTTGAGAGACAAGAGACCAAAGATTACAGTAGAGACAGGAAAAGATTTAGTTCTGGCTGTCTCCACATGAACTTAAGAGATTTTATAGCCCTGGCCTGTAGGTTGAGGCCTTTAAGTGAAGTAATTTTCAGGCACCATGCTTTTAGGACTTAGAAATGTACTTCTTGAATGTCAGTCGACATGTAAGACATGTCACTGAGTACAGATATTTTTTCAGCTCAACCCCATTGCCAGGTTTCTATCACCAGACAAGTAAAGGAATGTTTTCCCCAAAAGCTGTTAGGGTTCATTCAGCTACTGACCACAAGTCCAATCACTGCTGATTCATGTACTGACACAATACCACCCACTTACATCAGGCTGGAGCAGTACACTAAGGCTAGAGCTGAGCTAACAAAGCTTCAAATCAGATTCATTTAGAAACTAGGAGTATAATCTTCAGGATTTAAAAATGAATGAAATCCTTAAAATATAATAATGTAATAAAGCAGATCCATTAGTGTTTGCCAAAATTTATGTTCTGAGTAGAAAGCATGTCTCCTGCATTGCCAATGACATTTTAGTTTCTTTCTTTTGTGTTTTTTTAATAGTACATGAATGTAGGATGAGTTTATGGTACTTTGTGTTTTAAACATGTACAGCATATAGAAAATGTCCCATAGTTTACTGTAGATGACAGAGACGTGTTGTGTAAATCTGAGAGCCTATAGTATGCTATACTATAGTGTAACTGTAGTGACTGCATGGCTCTGAGTTGTTGTACATGTATGACCTTTCCAGCGAGGTGCTCGTGATGATAGCGGCCCTGATTTGCCTGATTTTGAGGCTACCTACGTCTCCACCACGTACATTTCCCTCCAAAAGAAGCCTCACACTACGGAGAATGGCCTGACAAATGTAACCTTTACTCTTTATTTTCCCCTAACCCTCCTGGTTTGTCGTGGTTGTTTAGGATGAGCACTAACCCTGCACACTAACCGGGACATTCCGTGCAACGCTAACTCTCACCACCTCTGCTTCAACAAGGACTCCCCTGGTGTAGAAACCTCCTCAGAAATGTGTTCTAGATTGCTGATACTAACCTGGCTGTGCAAATACAACACTGTGACATTGTTTGGATATGTGTTGCAATTGATTTGATGTGTGCTATTAAAAACACCAGGCCATAAACATTGTACATATGTATGGAACATTTTCAGTTCGGGTCTAACTCGTATGAGGTGCCAATGGTTGTAATATACATGTAGCTGACTGTGGTTACCATTGTGTTTAAAAACATCTGAAGAATGGGATTTCCTTCAGACACTTTTGAAATCTTCAAATTGATTGTTTATTCATTTACTTATTTATCTAATCTTCAAAAT
>NW_017804065.1:1279860-1280513 GCF_001625305.1 Branchiostoma belcheri
CCGTGCAACGCTAACTCTCACCACCTCTGCTTCAACAAGGACTCCCCTGGTGTAGAAACCTCCTCAGAAATGTGTTCTAGATTGCTGATACTAACCTGGCTGTGCGAAATACAACACTGTGACATTGTTTGGATATGTGTTGCAATTGATTTGATGTGTGCTATTAAAAACACCAGGCCATAACATTGTACATATGTATGGAACATTTTCAGTTCGGGTCTAACTCGTATGAGGTGCCAATGGTTGTAATATACATGTAGCTGACTGTGGTTACCATTGTGTTTAAAAACATCTGAAGAATGGGATTTCCTTCAGACACTTTTGAAATCTTCAAATTGATTGTTTATTCATTTACTTATTTATCTAATCTTCAAAATATTTCGGAACTATTTTTTTAAAATTCCAAAGTGGCTCAAGAAATATAAAACATGGGAGAAATAGGTGATATAGTAACGTAACAGAGAAATAGTAACGTAACAGAGAATTAAACATATATTCAGAAATTAAGACAAATCAAATCATAAAAGAGACAGATATACACAATATATGTATATATAAATAACTAACCTAAATAACTAAATAACTAAATCAGAGTTTGTGATCTCATCCATTCTCTCACACCCAAAGACCTGATAACATACATGTAAGACTAC
>NW_017804065.1:1280533-1290549 GCF_001625305.1 Branchiostoma belcheri
AGAATGGCCTGACAAATGTTAACCTTTTACTCTTTTATTTTCCCCTAACCCTCCTGGTTTGTCGTGGTTGTTTAGGATGAGCACTAACCCTGCACACTAACCGGGACATTCCGTGCAACGCTAACTCTCACCACCTCTGCTTCAACAAGGACTCCCCTGGTGTAGAAACCTCCTCAGAAATGTGTTCTAGATTGCTGATACTAACCTGGCTGTGCAAATACAACACTTTTGGATATGTATTGCAACTGATATGATGTGTGCTATTAAAAACACCAGGCCATAAACATTGTACATGTATGGAACATTTTCAGTTCGGGTCTAACTCGTATGAGGTGCCAATGGTTGTAATATACATGTAGCTGACTGTGGTTACCATTGTGTTTAAAAACATCTGAAGAATGGGATTTCCTTCAGACACTTTTGAAATCTTCAAATTGATTGTTTATTCATTTACTTATTTATCTAATCTTCAAAATATTTCGGAACTATTTTTTTAAAATTCCAAAGTGGCTCAAGAAATATAAAACATGGGAGAAATAGGTGATATAGTAACGTAACAGAGAAATAGTAACGTAACAGAGAATTAAACATATATTCAGAAATTAAGACAAATCAAATCATAAAAGAGACAGATATACACAATATATGTATATATAAATAACTAACCTAAATAACTAAATAACTAAATCAGAGTTTGTGATCTCATCCATTCTCTCACACCCAAAGACCTGATAACATACATGTAAGACTACAGGAAGACACCCACGTGTCATCTTTCAGCAGACCTTTTGGTAGCCAAGAGGCAAGACAGTACCCAATTGGCAAGGTTGTATCCAAAGGGCACTGTGTAGTATACAAAGTAGCCTGTGGGATACTGTCTTGGCTTCCAAAAGATCTGCCTGGAGATTACCCCACATGTACTAACTGCATGGCTTGTCTGGTGTGCCAGTTAAGGTGGTGGGGCATGTTTGATAGGTTTTCCCCTGTGTTTTGCAGGGCCTGTCTGGTCCGTACTGGGACAATGAGGCTCCAGGAGCGCTGCACAGTAAGTCCTCAGGTAACACTGAAGAACTTACTTCATCTTTAGGATTTAAGTCATAACAGCTTGGTTTTCAGCCAAGCCTGCACAAAGAGACCACACAGAGGACCTACAAAATCTGGTCATGCTGACCAGGTGGTCTGATTTAAGGTGGTCACTGGTACAGATTTGACTGTTCTTCATGATGTTAATGTTATATATTTATTGCACATTCATGTGCAATAAAGAGGCATAACATTGACAGATAAATGCCCAGAGGCATAACATGGACAGATAAATACACTGTAAATGCCTGAAGGCAAATTTGAAAGTAAAAAAAAGAAATAGTGATAAACCAACCTGTGACAGACCCAAATGCTACCAAAAAGTCATCATACCAGGCTGGTTAACATTTCAAATATTGAATTTGCACTTTTAGTGCATTCAAAATGTGTGTGATAAATGGAAAAATTGTATTATCAACAACTAGCCACGAATGCCACAAACTTTCTGCATCATGTTTGAATTGTACTATACCCGTACCATAGACTGATAGAGGTACACGTCATGGCTCTATTGTTGTACTGTAATAGTTGATTTGTACTATATCCCAACCATAGATCAGTTAGTCATTGCTGACCTGCCTTTTGTTTCCACAGAGTCCAGCTTGGACCACAGCTCAGCAGTAAGTGCTTTTGTTGATGATTTTCATGTATTTTGCATATTTGCATTGTCTATTGTGGATTTCAGGAAGGATGAAGGAAAAAAGCCAGGTTGCATTGAATACAACTTTGCTGCCAAACCACTACCTTAGCAGGCTAAAGGTTGAAGCATGCATTTTAACTGTTACAAAGTCTTCAATATACCTACATGTACTTAAGGCCGTCATGTTTGTCATATGCAGTTCCAAATGAATTGTTGCCAGAGGGATTTCATTTTTATATCGTGTGTTGTGATTGTCCTGCAAGTTTCCAGTTTGATTGATTGGTGATCATGACAATCAGATTCTGTATCCTTAACAGTTTGGTGAAGACAAGTTTCTGCATCAGTGAAAGTTCTAACATCTTTCTTTGTTCCCATTTGTTGTGTGCTCAGTACTCCAGCTCCCCTGTGCGCTCACGGGAGGTGTCGGGCAGTGATTTAGGATCACTGCAGAGAAGTAAAGGTCAGTCACTTCCAGACATGGGCCCACCCAAGGTGAGCTGAACCATCATGCCCAACACTCGTCTGTCCTCAGCCTGTACCTGTACCTGTACTTAGTCAACAGCTTGTGCCTGTACCCAGTCCCTTCCACATGTCCCCAGCCTGTACCCAGTCCCATCCACATGTCCCCAGCCTGTACCCAGTCCCATCCACATGTCACTAGAATGTACCTACTCCCACCCACAGTCAAACACCCCTTCTATCCACACATCCTCCACACACCCCTCACATCCTCCTTCCAGGTCTCACGGTCACATCAGCTGGTACATAGAGTCACACAGACACTCAACTGTACAGATTCAGAATCTTTCATCAACAAATTTTTCCACCTGATAGCTTGAAAAAATTGAGAATAAAGAAGAATGTGGATCATGGAAAGGGTAGCTTTGTTCAGTTTTTTTACTTTATTTGTGCTTGTTGATTTATTTGTGGACCCTGAGACCGCATGGCAGGAACGCTTGCACACATGTAGAGTAGAGAGACACCTCGGGTGGTGGCTGTGCTGCTGATCCCATTTCTACACACTAGACAAAATAACCAAGTAGTGAGTAGTAGTACTCTCACATCTTAACACATGGCTCTAGCTTAAATAGTGTCTGATAATCATATAACTACATCTAGAATCTGATACAATACAACTCTTCCACAGGCCCAAGCTATGGTGAACAGGCTTTTCTCAGAGAAAGATGTTAAGACATATTTACCACATGACATCATTTCCATACCCCCTGTTTAACTCTTTGCTAAAATTGAGACTTTTCTGTTACTCATCTTCGTTTAATGATTAGGGTCTTCATGTTTGATTTAAAATCCCAGTACAAATTATGTTGCCAAACAGCTGAGTTCATATGCTGCAGTGCAGCATATTTCACCTGTAATCTTTTCTGTGGGAAATGGATGAAACACCAGAAATGAGATATTGTACAACAATGCATGTCATAATAGTTTGGGCCTGTTAAACAATAAAACTGGAGTGTAGTTGTTGTAGTATCAGCTTATGTCCTGAAGATATTGTCAGTGGCTAAATGCTTCAATAGAAGCCCTGTAGATGCCTTTGACAACGTATGATAAAAAGAGGACTTACTTAGAATATAATCCTATTAAAAATTATCTTGTGTCAGTCATATCTCACATTTTCTATTGGCCAGTGCATAGCAGTCTTTTTTGTAAAGAATTACATGTTTCATCCTTTTTTGTTTTTTATTGATCTTTTATTGATCACACAACAGTCCATCTTATTATCATAGTGGGTACAAATAAACAGATAATGAATGGAGTGAAGATGCTTACCAGTGTACACTGAGTTTAAAAAAGCTCTAAAAAAACTCAATCAAGAAGCTAATACTACGTACAGATGCCTTATCCTTACACCCTCTTCATGTGTCCATGTGACAAAATATAGTTGTATGTCTTACACTGGAACTCACATTTTAAAAAGGCTTGTACTAAACTGCCCTGCTAGGGGGCAACAAAAACAGAAGATAAATGCAGGTAGTGAAAGAATCAGACCCAACTTGTACTTAGGTTTTGTTTATTTCTGTACTTTCCAGATATACCCAGTGGTGGAGCTGCTGACAACAAACTATAAGCTTCCACCAGATGTGGACAGATCCAAGTTAGAGGTGAGCTTAGCTGGACAAACATGAAGCAAAGTTGAACTGTAATTCCACTGCATCAAATTTTCAACTGTCCATCTCCAGTGTTTGTCAAGGAATGAGCAGTCACAGAAGTACGTGTATAGTACTAGTGGTCTGCCCATCTCTTGACAGAGACTGGAGTTGGTTAGATAGTAAACACCTGGTTGATTCACCAGGTCCAGTCAAATCGAAAATGTACAATCTTCAAAATGTACATTCCTCTTAAAAACAAACATAATCTAGAAAAGTGAACCCTCCTCAACCTTAAAGTGTACATTCCTCTTGTAGGCACATATGAGATGTCTACATTTCAGAAGCACGTGTCCGACGTGTCTGTATTTCAGAAGCACTTGTCTGATGTAGACTATGGGGAACATGACTTTGTGATAGTCACAGTGTCTTGTTGCCAGGTACTGACTTTTCCCAAATGATGTGTATTTCAGAAGCACATGTCAGATGCAGACTTTGAGGCAGTGTTCCACATGACTAGAGAGGAGTTCAGCAGTCTAGCAACCTGGAGGAGAACAGAGCTGAAGAAACGAGCTCATCTCTTTTGACACAGATGATGTCTCTTTTAAACTCTCTCACTCCTTTGTGTGTTTCACATGTATACAGACTAACTATCACCAGCTTTGTGTTCATCTCAGCTTCGGTACCTGCCTCAATAGAACAACTGTTACACCACCACCAGTATTTAGGAACCAGATGTGGTTTCATGCTCACTATTTCTAAGAAAAGTTAAAGAAAAAGCGGACATTAGATGGTAGTGCTTTGATTAGAAGAGCTAAGTGAAGTGTGAAATCAGTGTAGTGTGTTAAAGCTAAGCTCTGTGGACCTACACAGGCAACAAATTCAAGGGACAGCCTCATGCTGTGTTATATTGTATTACAGCATGTTGGGACAGATCATTTAACTGGTGGAATTGTTGATTTTATTATTAGTGTGTGGTGGTGTTTTTTTTTTTTTCAAAAGTGCTCTCCTGTAAGATTTGAAATGAAAGGAAAAGATGAACATTAGGAGTTTGATATGATAGAAAATACAACAATTTAAGGAGAGCGACAGAAAGCTAAGGAACATTGAGGCATAAAACAAATATTGAAAGATTTTTAGCCCTATTGTGGCCACATCTAGACTGTCAGTTATTGTTACATAGCTGAGACTGCCTTCTGTTGTGATATTCTCCAGAACAAATGCAAAGATGGTGTCAGATGATTCACTTTTAAGGCCATGCCAATTTATTTCCCTTGTTCTCAGACATTTTAAAGCAAGCAGATATCATAAAGGTAGAGGGCAGACAGGAAACTTGAATATGTCAGACAATGTATTTTCTTCCTCTGAGTCAATGCATGTTTATGTTGATACCTGACATAAACCTGGTCCCCAGTCTTTGTTTTGATTATGTTTTTCTAGTTAAGCAAACACGCATGTCTTTAAAAGCCTGAGGACCAGCAAATTGGATTGGTGTGGCCTTGGATAAAACAAAGAAACTGAGACGAATTCACAGGAAAATGTATGGTATGGGCCAAACTAAGAACATTAGATGTAGAATAAACAGATGAAGCATATTTTAGCCAACAACTTGTGTCAAACTTTTTTTTATATTCTTAGCATTTCTGTTATTATCAATGATGGCAAAGTATAGTCATATATAATTAAATATGTGTGTAATATGTGTAATCAAATTATATGTAATCATTAAGATCATTTGCATTTGTCTAACAGGTGCTGTTACCATAATATTATTGATTAAAGTTGAAGTGTGTCAGATGTACTTTGATATGTATATTACGTATATACAATTGTAGTAAATGCAGAATCTGCTCAAATTTGCTCTCAGTTAATTCAACCAGTTCTAAGTGTCAAAAGCATTGCTACCTCTGTTGTTTAAAGTTATTAGTTTTCTTTGAAGAAATCCAACATCTAACAACAATAGATATGATACCACTTGACCCTCAGCCAATAGGAAAATACTTGACAACATTAAGGCTCTTACCATTGTTCAATGCTTTCCATTGGTTGAAATGGTTGTTTTACGGTTTACTCTAATATAGTTACACAGATGTTCAAACATAGGGCCGCAAGGTATTTGCAATACATTTTTAATGTTTATTTTGCTCTTTTTTCAGTGAACCAATTATAGCAAAGATGTGAGACCTGGTAGACTAAAGGTGAACATGCCAATTATTGTATGATTAAACCATGAAAGGCATTGTAAAATGCATCCTTATGTTACCACAAATACTGTAGTAGGTAAGAAACGTATGCTGCTGCTAGAAGCCTTAGTTCAGCCTTTTTTACCCCCCAATTGCAGACTCATGCTGTAATCCTTATCAGTACTAGTGAGTGAATCTGTCCCCAGTATATGTAGGTGGGGGTTAAGGAATCTATTGGGAATGGTCAGGATTTAGGCTATGTCTGGAGGCCACATTTTTATCAAAATCTGGAACCTTGTGTTTGAAAATATTTGAAAATAACTCATGGAAATTAAAAAAAAAACATTTCCTTTTATAAATCTTGATTTGAAGTTCCAATGATTATATTTCCATTTGGAATGTGTATTTCTACATTGGAAGCAATTAAAAAAGTTGATTGAAATTCTACAGAAAAACTTGTGAAAGAAGAATAGAGGCTAAGGCTATGCCAGCGTCCTTATATCGAGAGATTGAAAAATAGCAGCAGCCAAGATTGCAGCCACTACTCAATACAATAGGCAAGTTATTGTATGTTTATTTATGAATACATACCCATTCAGTGGCAATGTGATGAGAAATTGGGTATTTACAGAAACCATATAGATTACATATAGGTGACTTTACTCAGTAAGTTATGGAGACCTCAGTAAGTAAAAATGACAGGTCAACTTTGTTTCTTTATGGAACATCACATATACAGGCAATAGAGAGGAGATGAGTGGATTGTTAACACCTTTATGGATTTCAGTACACAGGGTTGTGTTGGTTGTACCTAACATGGAGACAATAGACTTTTTCAAAATTAGTTTCTTCTCAACTTTAGGTTTCTGCTTCTGCTTGCTGCAATGTACCGAACAATGGGTACTGTGTGATTCAATAATGACAATGTATGTGTTGTTTTATATTTAAAAGATATCTCAATTATATATGATTTAAAATGTATTATTGTAGTTTTACTAATTGCAAGATGATGTACATGCACACTGGAGATGCGCATTAATGATGCATTGTTGATGCCCTACTAGCAGTGTGACTTAAGACTTTGTTGCAAAGTGCTTCATATATTTACTACCAAAAGACTGGATAAGTGACACTTCACAGACCAGTAAGAACCTTGTCCCCTTGTATTGCTCCATTTCAATGTAAGGCCAATAAACAATGCTTCCAAGTCAACAGTGGGGTTTGTGTTGTCAATGAAGGTTAGATATCAAGCTAGAACATTGCAAAATACAAACACATGCGAACTCATTCCCACCTGTCGATCGTTGATCAAGATATTTAACTCTGTATGGTACTCAGCTGACCAAGATTTAGTGGCAGTCCCAGCATGGAGGCGCAAACTCCAAGATGGCAATTGAGCAAGACGAGAAACGTCTGTTTGAGGGCGGTGAGTAGTACATTGTACTTCACTATTCTTGTGCCTCTTTTGTTTTCTAACAAACTTTAGTAGAAAGATACAGTGACATGATGCCTAAGACTGAGTTTTAGGCGTATTCGGGGACACACATCTTCGTCTTGGAACTTTTTGCATAGTAATGATAAACACAACACTGCACAGAAGTTGTAGGGAGTAACCTCTAGCACAGAAAATCCAGGGGATGAAACACACGTCAAAAAAAAGTCATAGGGAACCCTTGTCCAGTGGGAATGGCCTTGTTTTAATGTTATGTACTTCATCATTTCATAATATATAGAGGTAAAGCAACGCATTGAAAAAAGAAACTAAAGCGGCTTGCACTACTTCTTCCTATCCAAATTAGAATGAGCGTTGTATAAAGCCTTCTGACAGATAGTGCTTCCCTTAATACTCAAAAATAGGCCTAGCCTGTACTAGGGGATTAACAATTCAGCACCATGGACAGAACACACAAGCTCGATTTTACTGTGAATTTGCGCCACCTAGCGGCCATGCTGTTCCTAACTTCTGTTGCTTATACACTGCAGCAGTACAGTACTACACGCACGTACATCTATTACAAGTTAGCGAAATGGTGGTATTCTAATCATGCGAAAGCCCGGGGGCCTGGAGCGTTTTCTCCACAAATCATGTACAGGTGAATACACAAGCAAATAAAACTGACCCCAATTTTCTTGCCAAACCCATCACTTCGGGCTATATTGTCTCAGATCTATATTGTTCACTAGTTAGCCCACAGTGGCACACTCCACTACCCATACGTAGTTCTCCACTAATTCACCTGTGCGTATACTTTGCAACCTTGAGGAGCCTCATACCGGTAGATATAAGATAGCATTACTCACTCAGGGCCCGATCACATAAGTCGCATGATCGCAAACTGAGGGAATTCTTGGGATATCCATGCATTCATCCTGCAAAATCCAGCTGTATTGTTACGAGGTAAAGCCGTCTTAGATCCATGTCACTGCTTGGCTCTGTCAGCCTATAGCATGAAAATCGTAGGACGACCTACGCCCTATGTGTCGCGCTATAAATCTATGTTAACGCGGCGTTCAGAAGGAAGCCGCGGGACATGTGGAAGGACGCCATTACATTCACCACTCGTTAACTTCAGCCTGTTGAGCTGCTTTGTCTGTCCATCAGTGTTAATTTTGAATACGCAACAAACCGGAGGGCATCTTGTACAGATCATCCACAGGTGAATAAACAAGCAAACAGTACTGACCCCGTATGTGGAATAGTGGATTAACCGGGGTATGCAGAGCCACATATGCTAGTCATATCACTCCTGTACTGATGATTTAGTTGTAACACTGTTTACCATTTTGCGACGTTTTCTTCCTCATAAGGGATTGTGAGTTTTATGCGTGTGTTCGGCGGTGCGTACGTGCGTCTATCACTTGATTTTAAGGGTCGCTTTGCTTGCAGGAAAACAGTGTACAGAAATATTCAATCTTGAACCTTGGCCTTCTGCTGAGACACAGGTGTGAACATTCTCCTAAGACTTAGCAGGTGTCTGTTCCGTTCGATTCCTATTGGTGACTCTGCAGCTGGCGCCTCGGTGACGCAGGTAATCATGGGTAATCACAGGCTAGCGTTTCCCGCCACATTCTCTCCGTCTCGCACGACCCTCCAGCCTGGCGCCAAAAATTACACGTTTTCCGCGACTGCCATTCACCGGGCCCCCGCAATAATGAGAAACGGAGCCGTGTTGTCCGGCCTTCCATTGCCTGAGTGGGCAGGATACCATCAACAAAATGTTGCACTTTCCTAGACGTCTTGCAATATGTTTTAGAGGACAGAGTTAGTCAGTACGCATCGTCTCTCTCATATTCCCCATCCTTACAGAGGTTTACTTCCATGTATTTACAGCCCACCGGGTATCACTCATTTCCGCCACATATCTCAAATTCAAATTTTATTCTCTTCCTCAAAACATACAATCAGCAGGGATACATACAATCATACATATACCCTGAATTGCGTACATTTTTTACAACACTTATGCAATATGCTGGGTAACAATATGCAGGCGGCTACCACAAATGCTAGCTACAACATTAAACAGAGCACTGAATCCAAAGCTTAGTCTAGGAAACAGACTTATTGTATAGTTTGACTGCAATGTGTAGGAATGATCCCCTTAAACGTTCAGTTCTGGCCTTCGGAAGCGTAAACTCCTGATTGTTCCTTAATTGCCTGCCAGTGGCTGTACATCTCTGGGGCGGCACAAGGTCATGCAAAGGATGTTCCGGTTTTAACATGTCCTTGAAGAGTTTTACAGCTGCTGCATCTCTTCTTTCCTTCAAGGAGGGTAGGTTAGGAACTGATCGTCTACCGCCAAGAGAGATGATACGGAGGGCCCGTTTCTGTACACGTTCGATGCTGTCCGATTGTTCCTTGCTGCAACCTACCAGCAGTACGTGGCCGTATTCAAGAACGCTGCGAATAAGTGACAGGTAAATCTGAACAAGGTCAACAACACTCATCCCCTGTCTAGTCAGTAGTCGAAGATAGTGCAGCCTGCTCGAGGCTCTTGAGACGAG
>NW_017804065.1:1290569-1326339 GCF_001625305.1 Branchiostoma belcheri
TTGAAATGGTTGTTTTACGGTTTACTCTAATATAGTTACACAGATGTTCAAACATAGGGCCGCAAGGTATTTGCAATACATTTTTAATGTTTATTTTGCTCTTTTTTCAGTGAACCAATTATAGCAAAGATGTGAGACCTGGTAGACTAAAGGTGAACATGCCAATTATTGTATGATTAAACCATGAAAGGCATTGTAAAATTCATCCTTATGTTACCACAAATACTGTAGTAGGTAAGAAACGTATGCTGCTGCTAGAAGCCTTAGTTCAGCCTTTTTTAACCCCCCAATTGCTGACTCATGCTGTAATCCTTATCAGTACTAGTGAGTGAATCTGTCCCCAGTATATGTAGGTGGGGGTTAAGGAATCTATTGGGACTTGTCAGGATTTAGGCTATGTCAGGAGGCCACATTTTTATCAAAATCTGGAACCTCCTGTTTGAAAATATTTGAAAATAGCTCATGGAAATTTTTTTTTAGAAAAAACATTTCCTTTTATAAATCTTAATTTGAAGTTCCAATAATTATATTTCCCTTTGGAATGTGTATTTCTACATTGAAAGCAATTAAAAAAGTTGATTGAAATTCTACAGAAAAACTGGTGAAAGAAGAATAGAGGCTAAGGCTATGCCAGCGTCCTTCTATCGAGAGATTGAAAAATAGCAGCAGCCAAGATTGCAGCCACTACTCAATACAATAGGCAAGTTATTGTATGTTTATTTATGAATACATACCCATTCAGTGGCAATGTGATGAGAAATTGGGTATTTGCAGAAACCATATAGATTACATATAGGTGACTTGTAGTCGGTAAGTTATGGAGACCTCGACCTCAGTAAGTAACAATGACAGCTCAACTTTGTTTCTTTATGGAACATCACATATACAGGCAATAGAGAGGAGATGAGTGGATTGTTAACACCTTTATGGATTTCAGTACACAGGGTTGTGTTGGTTGTACCTAACATGGAGACAATAGACTTTTTCAAAATTAGTTTCTTCTCAAATTAAGGTTTATGCTTCTGCTTGCTGCAATGTACTGAAAAATGGGTACTGTGTGATGAAATAATGACAATGTTATGTGTTGTTTTATATTTAAAAGATATCTCAATTATATATGATTCAAGATGTATTATTGTAGTTTTACTAATTGCAAGATAATGTACATGCACACCGGAGATGCGCATTAATGATGCATTGTTGATGCCCTACTAGCAGTGTGACTTAAGACTTTGTTGCAAAGTGCTTCATATATTTACTACCAAAAGACTGGATAAGTGACACTTCACAGACCAGTAAGAACCTTGTCCCCTTGTATTGCTCCATTTCAATGTAAGGCCAATAAACAATGCTTCCAAGTCAACAGTGGGGTTTGTGTTGTCAATCAAGGTTAGATATCAAGCTAGAACATTGCAAAATACAAACTCATTCCCACCTGTCGATCGTTGATCAAGATATTTAACTCTGTATGGTACTCAGCTGACCAAGATTTAGTGGCAGTCCCAGCATGGAGGCGCAAACTCCAAGATGGCAATTGAGTAAGACGAGAAACGTCTGTTTGAGGGCGGTGATTAGTACATTGTACTTCACTATTTTTGTGCCTCTTTTGTTTTCTAACAAACTTTAGTAGAAATATACAGTGACATGATGCCTAAAGACAGGCATATACGGGGACACACACCTTCATCTTGGAACTTTTTGCATAGTAATGATTAAACACAACACTATGCAGAAGTTCTAGGGAGTAACCTCTAGCACAGAAAATCCAGGGGATGAAACACCCCTGCCAAAAAAGTCCTAGCAAGAAAACCCTAATGTTATGTACTTCATTTCATAATATACAGACGTAGAATAAACTGGGGAAGCAACGCGCTGGAAAAAGAAACTAAAGCGGCTTGCATTACTTCTTCCTATCCAACTTAGAATGAGCGTCGTATTATGACTTCTGACAGATAGTGTTTTACTTACTACTCCAAAACAGGCCTCTGCTAGGGGATTAACACTTCAGCACCATGGACAGAACACAACCTCGATTTTACTGTGCATATGCGCCACCTAGCGGCCACGCTCTTCCCATACAGTACACTACAGCAGTACAGTACCACGCGCACGTACATGTATTACAAGTTAGCGAAATGGTGGTATTCTAATCATGCGAAAGCCCGGGGGCCTGGAGCGTTTTCTCCACAAATCATGTACAGGTGAATACACAAGCAAATAAAACTGACCCCAATTTTCTTGCCAAACCCATCACTTCGGGCTATATTGTCTGTATAACCTTTCTCAGATCTATATTGTTCACTAGTTAGCCCACAGTGGCACACTCCACTACCCATACGTAGTTCTCCACTAATTCACCTGTGCGTATACTTTGCAGCCTTGAGGAGCCTCATACCGGTAGATATAAGATAGCATTACTCAGTCAGAGCCCGATCACATAAGTCGCATGATCGCAAACTGAGGGAATTCTTGGGATATCCATGCATTCATCCTGCAAAATCCAGCTGTATTGTTACGGGGTAAAGCCGCCTTAGATCCATGTCACTGGATGGCTCTGTCAGCTTATGGCATGAAAATCGTAGGACGACCTACGCCCTATGTGTCGCGCTATAAATCTGCGGGACATGTGAAAGGACGTCATTCACTACTCGTTAACTTCAGCCTGTTGAGCTGCTTTGTCTGTCCATAAGTGTTAATTTTGAATACGCAACAAACCGGAGGGCATCTTGTACAGATCATCCACAGGTGAATAAACAAGCAAATAGTACTGACCCCGTATGTGGAATAGTGGAGTAACCGAGGTATGCAGAGGGGCCAGTTATCTCACTCCCTTACTGATAATTAGTGGCTTTTAAATTTGTAACACTACCATTTTGCGATGTTTTCTTCATCATAAGGGATGATTAGTTTTATGCGTGTGTTCGTGCGCACGTGGGTGGGTGTGAGTGTGTTTGTGTGCGTCTATCACTTTATTTTAGAGGTCGCTTTACTTACAGAAAGACAGTCTTGACCCTTGGCCTTCTGCTAAGACACAGGTGTGAACATTCTCCTAAGACTCAGCAGGTGTCTGTACATGTTCCGTGCGGCGATTCCTGTTGGTGACTCTGCAGCTGGCGCCTCGGTGACGCAGGTAATCATGGGTAATAACAGACTGGCGTTTCCCGCCAATTCTCTCCGTCTCGCACGACCCTCCAGCCTGGCGCCAAAAATTACACGTTTTCCGCGACTGCCATTCACCGGGCCCCCGCAATAATGAGAAACGGTGCCGTGTTGTCCGGCCTTCCATTGCCTGAGTGGGCAGGATACCATCAACAAAATGTTGCACTTTCCTAGATGTCTTGCAATATGTTTTAGAGGACAGAGTTAGTCAGTACGCATCGTCTCTCTCATATTCCCCATCCTTACAGAAGTTTACTTCCATGTATTTACAGCCCCCCGGATATCACTTATTTCCGCCACATAACTACAATGGCTCATAGGCTGTGTGGTAATATTCTTCGCTTGGCAGGTCCGGTCTGTAAACTACACTCCTTTGGTGATCTTTAGTGGGCTAACTCTCTTTTCCGTAACAAGGCAGCTGGAGTTTGTGCAAGACTTCTTACGCGACTATCCCAAGAATGATCGTCACGTACTAGTACGTGACTGGGCCCAGTAACGGAACACGCGGTACAGTTCTCATATATATAAAACATTCAATCCACCGTAACTGATGTCTAGATCTGTGCAACATGTTTTCTGCTCTTCTATTTAATCACTCTAGAAATCATTCTACATCCAAGGATAAAAAGATACGTCGTTCAATGGTGTTGTACAATAGCTATTTGCATCATGAATAAACTATCAACTCGACGATTGACCTTGAGAATACGTGACACTCTCCTTTTAGTCCTTAAAAAAAGCTTGTTAAATTGGTATTCAAACGACATCGATAAGTAACCATCCTGTAGTTAGCGTTGATAAAGCTAGGAGTTTGACAGTGACCATACGTCAAGCTCTTGTCAACTTCGCCAGAACTATCCTCGTGGTTTGTCCGTGCTCTTATACTTTTCATACCAAATTCCATTGATTCGCGTCACTAGTACTGTTTTTCTCGACTCGAGACAATGTCAGATTGCAGAGAGGTGCCGACAAGTTTCCAAGGCCGGGTCAGTGGGGCCAGACTTTCCGGCGTTTTCAGTTTTCCCGCCCTTTGTTCCCTTGTCCAATTTAGCTGCAAAATGGCGCCTGGATGTAGAACTACTGACTGACGTCTTGTCCGAAAGGCTTTGTGTTGTAATCCAAGGTCAAAGGATTGGTCGATTGAAGTACAATCTGTGGCACGGGACAAATCCATGAATGGTCTGTTGCGTTTGTTGTCACGGCTTGGTCTGTTGTTTCCCTTACATGGGGCGGTTCTCATAGCTACAGACACAACAAAACCGTAAACATAAGCACAAAAACACACAAAATCCCATCCACAATTGCAACGTTTTGTTCCTTTCAAATTTCTCGATAGGATACCAGAGTCGAACAAGAATTATGAAAAGATAATAAGAACTACTGGATTTGTTCGTCCCTTATCCAGCTTGTATGTGTCTTCATTTCACGTGCATTGTACAAATTGTATATTGTAACGGATGGATTTTCTTTACATAATTGACGTTAACGTTACAAGTTTTTGCCATTGTTGACAAGTGCTTTAACTGAAGAACATACTTAGTGAAGTATGAATACGTCAGTCGAAATACACCCAGCGTTGTGTATTTGTGAGATAACTTTATTGAGATAACCGTAGCTTACAGAGACTTTCGAAAGCTTCTATCTCTATCATCTATAGATACACAGAAGTAAATACAACAACTGATACAATAATTCTAACATAGGTATGTGTAAGATGTATGGGTAAATCAGTAAATGAGGTTTAACTACCTTTTACAGCACGGTTTCTAAACATTCTCTAATGTATTTACCTGTTCCACAAAAGTGAAGTAAGTAGAATGACAATTGGCCGCTTGGCGCCGGGCGGTGCCGTGTCTAAGTAAGAGCACATCAGAACAGTTGTCACAGTTTGAGTCTGTCAGCCGCAGACATCAGACAGATCTGCGGTAATGACAGGGCGCTGTACGGCCAGGGGCAGGACGGTAATCGGTTAGCACGTAACAACTAGACCTTAGCAAGCTCTACCAGCCGGGCTTTTTTCGGGGCTTGGGGCTTTGAGTATGCGCTTTTCCGTACGCGCCTACATGTTTCTTAGTGGTACAGTATTACTTATGAGCTGCGTATAAAGACCGCAGGCTTTGTAGTTTGTACGCTGTAAGTGGTCGCTAGAGGTCGCGGTTATGTTACGTTATCTCTGCCATGTGCCAAGTTGGGTTGGTTGGTTAGTTGGTTGGTTGGTTGGTTGGTTGGTTGGTTGGTTGGTTGGTTGGTTGGTTGGTTGGTTGGTTGGTTGGTTGGTTGGTTGGTTGGTTGGTTGGTACCTATTGACCTATTGAGATGTAGACCATACTACTATACTGACGTCACGAGGTCTCTTGTCCATATGAAAAAGATAAGTCTGTATCACTGCAAGTGTACCTATTCCCCTAGTTTTGGTCCCTCTAGCAGGGTAGTGATGT
Source organism: Branchiostoma belcheri (assembly GCF_001625305.1). Taxonomy (NCBI): domain Eukaryota; kingdom Metazoa; phylum Chordata; class Leptocardii; order Amphioxiformes; family Branchiostomatidae; genus Branchiostoma; species Branchiostoma belcheri. The sequence continues at coordinate 1,296,167 of NW_017804065.1, forward strand.
ACAGTCTCCCACCCTAAGCCAAGTCTGTGTGGCTCAGGCCTGGTGTGGCTAGCACGAGCACAAGGCTCCAGCCGTACGTGCGTCTCCTACTGATAAGGACCCAATAAAGTATGGTAGCGTCGATCCTGACAGACACACCCGATAAGACAAGAGTACAAATTATAGCCTCCCGATAAGAGGGCTTTTAGTGCACGATTAGTTGTGTACTTAACTCCCTTAGATGAGCGCTTCGTGCCTTCAGAAGATGATGATAACGCCATTACTGTAGACTACGTGATTTGTAAAAGTTCCGCTTGAAGATAAGATGGTTAGTATCGAACGATAGCGGCGGCGGTGGCTGGTTTCAGCGATTGCAGTGGACAAGACGTCTACTCAAGTCAACAATAGAGTTAATTACATTTATATATTGATCTATAAAAGTCTAAGCCTAGGGAAAATGTTTACCGACCGTCCCTAGCCTTTGTGTCGACCGCCGGGCAAGGCTGGCCTCCTTACCAGACCCCACGCCTGGGCTTTTTTGGGAGCCATTATGATGTGGGTATTTCTCGTTGAGCCTGCTAAGGAGGCTACAGCAAGGGCGTAAAATTTTCAATTTGGCTTTTGCATTTCAAACCCTCCAAACACTATTTCACGTGCTTTCAGAAGCAAGTATCTATTGAGTAAATTGGGTAAAATATCTGCCCCTTCCCGATAAGCAACCGACGGGACGGGACAGGTCCTGGAGATAGCCCTGGTCATTTCAGTTCTACATTATGAAATTGCATTTGTTTGATCACTTGACACTTCAGCCAATCTCTTTTCAATCTATAAGAAAAAGAAGACTATCTAACTACAGACCCTATATTTGTCACCACTGAAATTAGAAACACGACATTTTCCAAGTCCGTTATAAGTGCGTTATAAGACTCGGCAGAAGTAGGCTGATCCCTCGCGTGAATTATTAACCACTACGTCTCGGTTTGGCATCGAGTGCTGGAGTCTAAACACGCCGTTCCTTTTGTCGTGGGCATAATCTCTTAAGTTTCCAACCGGACGTTTTGACCTAATGGACGTAGCCTTAACATGAGGAGGGTATTAATCTTGTTACGAAAAGTGTAATTAGCCACCCGTGATGTACACGAATGTAGTACCTCTTACCACGGGAATCCCAAGTCTCTCCGGTACTTTTAAGTTAAAAGCTGCTGGGAGGCCCAAACCTATACCACGTCTTCACGAGGCTAATACTTATCTATAACCCGAAATCATGACGCTGGCGTGTCCAGAACAGAAGATATCAAATGTTCTGCAATAAAATAGAAATAACCAGAGGTCGATAATATATGTACTCCTTTTTTTTAATTTTGCTAACACATATAATGTACACTCTGGCATACCAAATATCATTGCGATCTTGTAGACTTCTCGAGTTATGCCCTTCACAGGCACACACACAGAGAGACAGACAGGCACACGCACAAATGCATGGACCCGAAAATATAACCATGTTAGCGAACTACGGTAGTTAGAGCAAAAAGGTAGCAAGAGAGAAAGAAAAATATTACTTCAGAAAGAAGCAATAGAGTAAAGAAAGGAGAAGGGAAGAGAAATAGACAAAGAACGACAAAATGAAAAGTTATGCGGCTTCCCCTCTCAAATCGCCTAGATGTGGGTGTAGTTTACTTTAGTCCCTGATGCCGACTTGCATAGTGTCATTAGTCATGTTGATCGGATAAACAGCGGCGCGGTGCGTGCACGGAGCTCGGCAGTACACAAAAGGCCGGTCACGCCGGACACACCTGCACCGACAGGACAGGGAACACTGGAGCTACCTGACGGGCAGGACAGGCCTGCACGCACACGCCGGCAGCGGAGGGAATACAGAATCCGACAGGTGAGCACCCAAGGAGGACATGTACACGGTTATGTACACGTGCCTGTCCTCCTTGGGTGCTGGCAATGGTTGTCTTATCTTGAGAACATGTCCAGACATTGAGGTGTCCAGTGTAAGTTGTAATCTTCGGACACGAATAACCAGCCATCATCGCCATCACATAACAGTTATATATGTGAAGTAAACATTTGAGTGGCTGAATCGATAATTTCGGGTTGGGTAACAGTTTAAAATTTTTCATAAAATGTTTTTGTATAACAATATTTGTATCCTGCTATAATGCGGTACAGTTTTATTTACTGTGTCACGCCCTTCTCCAAACGTGAACCGTGTATACACAGGAATAAATAGTGGCTGTAACATTTTCCTTGTTACCAACTCCATAAGACTTCGCTATGACCAGATAAAGATCTGTGTGACGTGTGTTAGCTCTGAGGAAGGAACAGGTGTCACAGGACAGGACTATACTTAACATATCAGTTACTCCATCTCCCCTTCATCAAGGACCGACGTTATCTTTTATCACGGGCCTTTCCATGCCATCGTCGCCTTGGGAATATGTGAGTCTTGTTGTTGTCCATCCGATGCGTATGGTGTATGGTTTGCAGGTGAACGTCGTGAATACAAGGATAACGTTGTCGCAGGTGATACAGGTGTAGCGTTGTCGCAGGTGTAACAGGTGATACAGGTGTAATGTTGTCGCAGGTGTACTGGACCGTCAGGTCGACTGTTCTCCACTAAAGACGGCCTGACGAAAGGCATCCGGCGCCGTTCCGCCCGAAGGACGGACATTACAGAGATGAAAGCCTTTGGGAAAATGAAATTAGGAAGTGGAAAATGATTCTTGATCCAGAAATCTGTACGTACCCACAGGCAAGGATTATGCCATTTTTGCGGCTCGGTTCTGTGGATCTGATTGGACTGAGAGCGCACGTTGTTCGGTTGTGTTTCCTGTGCCCTAATCCCCGCGTAAAGCCGCGGAATCAAATTTTCCTGCAGGTAGACCAAACGTGCTCCCGAGGCTGCCGCGGTAGCAACAGGCGCGATACAAACCTGTAAGAAAGGGGGAGGGGGCAGCGTCATTTTTTTAGTCCAGCTTTTGCACTCGGGTTTTACATCAGTCTAACCGCACAGTCAATCACAGTCCCTTCACATGAAATTCCGGAGAAGTTAGATGAGAAGAAACGTACATAGAAAACGCAGCGGTTGCTGTTGCTTTTATTCGTATGTCTCCGTGTAAAAACATGGATGTTTATGCGACAAAATGATTACAAAAAGTTTTTTTTAGATCTAACCATTTTTCTTGGGCTGTGACATGTGCCAGTTAATAAGGCAATCGTGCAGCGTAAAATCAACGTGCGGTCGTTATACACCAAAACGAACACACTGATTTTTCGTACATCTAGTTAACGATAGCAAACCTTACCCTGACTGTAATACCATCGCAATCAATCGTCGCTGTTTACGTTTAGTATGAGAGGGTAACAACCGGAAGAAAACACCATTATCTGCAGTACTCAGTTTAAACGGTAGACGACGCTATTCGCTGGATCAGCCATGGGTAGCCAGCTTGCACCTGTCGTTCGCTAGCCTATTGACTAAAATTGTGATGAGACCAATCTAGAGATATATGCTTGACATATTAGAGAGAGGAGAAAGCTACATTGTTAAGGACTGTGTGTGTCCATGTAGAATTTTATTTCCTGTCAAATGTAGTAGATATTGTCAATTTCTATCGGTGCCTTCTCCGCAGAAGAGTCTTCTGACTTGACTTCAAACACAGTTTGCTTCATCTGAAATATCAGACCATGACGTAACGGCATTACATATTTGAAAAGGTCATCTGTAAGCTGAGGGAATTCCCTCGTAGAAACAATGCCGTCCCCTGGGATGTGTTCAGGACTGTACTGTCCCCAGTAGACCCTCTAACCCCCAGGACGTCCTGCTGTGAGCAACGTGCCAGCATTAATCATGATTAATGCGACAGGCTGTCCATAGAGCGCCGCTGTGGACACAAATAATCCTGCAGCAAAGAACAAAGTCGTCACATGCGCGCGCGCACACGCACACACACACGCGCATGCACATACATTTATACACACACCACAGCAGGAGAGCAAAGATACAAACAGAAACATACAAACACACGCACAAACACAAATAGAAATACATACGCGCACGCAAACGGAAACAAACATACAAGTATTACAACTTCAGTACCGTTGAACACTCACACACACACATAAACGCGCACGCGCACAAACAATCACTCACACACAAACACACACGCCATGATGAACATTCAGACAGGATCAGACAAAATATTAAATCACTCTGTACCGTCGGCAATGTCAAACGGAATCTGTGCACGTCTCCACACTTGTATACCTTCCCTCGAGAAGGGCAAGGCGAGTTAAAAAGCGCAGCGGCAGATTCTCCCCGGCGAATAGAACCCCACAATGCAGCAAACCACCGCTATTGTTGAGGTGCGTTCGCGGACAAAAAAGGAACAATGATTTCGCATCGGTCGAATTTTCGCTTTCTTTTTTCAAATTAAAGGATGCGGAGAACTCGTGGGGTTTCACCATCCGCTCCCGCTGTTATCATTGGACAGCAGCAAAGGGGCAGTCCATTATCACCAAAGGGGTGTGAGCATTACCTATTCGTCTTGACTGTAGCCATTCTTTCTCTATATCTTACGGTATTGATCAAAAGTCTACGCTTATGCAAAAAAACTAGAGCACACGAGCTGAGTTTGTGATGAAAGACACACTACGTTCGAGGACATAGGTGACAGATTTCAGCGTTATTGTCTTTGTAGAGGCGTTCCACCTGCACGAGCTTTGGTCCGCCCCTAGACAAAGTAATTCGCGGTCACGCTTTGGTAGAGAATACTTCATCAAAACGGCTTGCAGGGCATCAAGGCCCATTGGACTACTACGTATTGACTTCAGGACGCAGTCGGATAATTTGAGTGAAACGCCAGCGCAGCGCCAGCAGGAATTAACTGGCTCCCACTTTTCCAAATTGGCTTTCGACTTTTTGTGGTGCTGCCGCTTTGGGGCTGTTCAGACGGCGGGCTAGCTGGTTTCTCCGTGTTTGGGCTTGTCTGAGGCAAACCGTTCGGACGGGGGATCACCTCTGTCGTACGTAAACTCAGATCTTTGCCGGTGATACGGTGTATTTGTGTACTCAAGGGCGATAACATCGGCAAATTTAGGGGCGGTTTATTTTGCAATTTGTTGACAGATTGATGGATGGGTGACAGGCAGTATAATTTACCCTTCATTGATTTGACAGACGGAGTGGAGTGATCCCGGAGGCGGGCGAGTCCCCTCACTGCCGTTTGAATAGGAGGCGCTTGTTTGCACTTCTCCGCCGGGCTAGTCTGTGTGTGTGAGGAGAGAGGCTGGAGTCGCGCGACGAACGGCACACCGTGCACACGCACACAGGCACCGACCACTGGGATAGATAAAGCGTGCGCGCTGGTTCGGGACTTGCTCGCTGGCGTGGTATGTGGATTACCGAGCGGTGAGGAGATACGGGAAAGCTTGCGTCCGTTTCTGAGCGTGTGTAGTTGGCGGGGTGGCCGAACAGCCGACCCGTGAGGGCGAGGAACACCACCGGGACTTACGGACCTGTGGGGCCGAGCGGCCGGCGGACGGGACGAGACGTTACCCTCTATCTCACCACGATGATTCTCCGGCTAGTTTCGACACCGATGATGGATTTCTTGCTGTTGTTCTTGCTAGTTGTGGGACAGGCCGCACTCGGCAGAAGTTGCCCTAAACAATGTTCGTGCCCAGGGAACAGTCTGGACTGTGGAAACAGAGGACTGAGAGCGGTGCCCAAAGGAATCCCGCGGAACACAGAGAGAATGTAAGTTGATCTCTTCTCTACACTATCGGACCATGTTGCTACAGATGAACACGCTTCGTTTTGAACTGAAGGTGTATAGAAAAATCCTTTGAAAGCTGTGTTTGATATCACAGGCCTTGTTTTGTAGCCGTCGGCTGCAGCAAACCTCGTGTTTTCTGGATTTAGTTAAAACGCCTCGGGGGACCCAGGCCCCTTACACCGATGGCCCTACATAGAGATAACGTAACGTTGAAAAGAGTTGGTCGGCGGAATGAATGCGGTTCTGCCGACGGCTAGAACATGTTACATCGCTTGACTTAATAGGTCACCGTGAAGCGAAGCGCACCAAATACGAATGTCATTGCATGTGACAGTTAGCATTGCCGCCATTTTAATCCAGCAAACGCGTTTTGCCGTTCTTCTGTCTTTTTCAGAGACTTTGAAGGGAACAACATTACCAGGATTGACAAGAACGACTTTGCAGGGCTGAGAAACCTGAGAATTCTGTAAGGGCGTTTCTTATCTTCCTTCTATTGTCCCTAAGTAGTCGGCAGACGACACTGTAACTGTTGGTGCGTCTCGCTGGAGAAGACTTTTTATTGTCTCCCGAAAACTCGGGCTAGTTCGCGTCTCGTCCCTTTTCTGTGAAAATAACGTTTTGTCTAGGTGTAAACAAAGAACTTGGTGAAAAACACTTCAGCAGCCTCATTCTAATGCTGACGATTGTTAGTCCTGAACGGTTTTCTTTTCTATTCTCTTGGAGTCTAGCAAATGACACTCTGTCCAATATTGACATTACACGAACTTGTTACTTTGTGATGCTCAGACCGCCCGCCTGCGCCCCGATTGAGTGAAAATGACGTGCTAATCCCGCCTATTCTCTCCGATCGCACCTTCGCCACAAGTTGATAAATCTTTGTTTTCTTCCTTACACAGCCAACTGCTGAATAACCAGATCTCGACGATCGAAAAGGGCGCCTTTCAGGACCTGGTGTCGCTGGAGCGCCTGTAAGTACGGAGCTAGCCCACCACACACAGACGCACTCCAAATTGTACAAACAAACCCGCCAGCCTCTCCGAGCATTCCCCACATTTTATTTGCTCTCCCTCCGTCCGGGGGCCGAACCAGAATAGAAGCTCTGGAAATGTGGGGGAGGCGGAAGAGAAAAGGTAGAACTGGCACGTTCTCCGCCCAGGCTGAAGTTTGTAAGGGCTGGGGAGGGAAGACAGGTCCCTCTGGGTCAGGGTTACTGCCAGGAGCGCTTTCAACAAAGTCTCACCATTAATAACGATAAGTTTATTTGAAGTTCTTCCCGAAATGCTAATTACAAGTATTATGTGAAAAGGGTGGACAAACACATGTGACTTGCCTTTCTGAAACTCTTGAAGACAAAAAATGTCATAAAGATAATCTCCAAGCACTTGGTCATGTTTCAGATTTCTGAGCCCTGAATTTGCTGAAAAAACTTTTACAGGGTTGACCACCTATCATTACCATTGGGGGCATTTCACCATTGCAGAGTTTACAGAATCATCTACTCGTGGTCCTGTACACCCCTATAACTTGACAATGGTGTCGTCCAAGTCATATCAGTTGACCTCCTTGCTCCTTGGCAAACGGACTTGACTCAGAGCTTTGTAAACTAACCAGCAAACCTGTTCACCAAGGATCGATTAAAGACACCGCAAGTCACCGCGGGGTTTGATCCCCACCACGTCCTGGGATGCCGGAGTGCTAGAAGTGCCCGGTGCCTGGCTACTTGACATGCCAGCCAACTTATTCACTGTTGGCTTATACGGTGATGTCATCATGACATCATGGTAAAGGTGATGATGACACTTTGCACCATTCTGATCCCCTGTGAATTGGGTGTGGAATTTACACAGCTTTGTGTCAGACATGACTGTATCCAGGTTAAGTACATGATGTCACACTTAATCTCCAAGCAGACCTTTGCGTGGCAAAGTCGTAGCTGCCGACCAATGGACCTAAACTTGGCTCGCAGTTTGCAATTTTACCACGGGAAGATCTGCTTGGAGATTAATCACTGTACCTTTACCGAATGGAAATAAAAAGTGAATCAAGTAAACCCAGCCAACATACCATTTTATTTCTATTTCTTTTATTGTAGTAAGTGTACTTTGGAGGAAGTTCGGTAGAAAAAATCATACTACATTTTTATACATGTAGCCATATTCAATCCCTTGGTTATGAAGCTTTTATGAACTGTATAGGAGTCAATGATTCTCTTTCCAGTTTCTGCACCGAGAGAAGTTCAAATGAGGTCACGGAAAACTAACCTTTGGGATTTCTTCTTCTTCTTTTCAACAGACGGTTAAACGGAAATGTTCTGAAGAGTCTTCCAGACCTCCTCTTCTCTAACATGCCAAGGATCTACCGACTGTGAGTACCAACTCATGTACTAGTCTAACCACCCCCTCACTATAGAAATCTCATTAATGACTTTCTGGTAGGGGGGTGCTGTGGGCAGGGTGATATAGACCTGTTAGAGGGCTCTTAGATGGCATTCCACACATTTTGAATTAACGAAAAAGTTATACATCAATATTACAATAGTGCCTCAGATTTTGGGTTGCAATCTCACCTGAGATGCCATTGACACCATCATTGCCCTCTGGTGGACATCAAAGGCATACAGTTACACTTTTTGTCTGAGGTATCAAGACATAAGTAGAAGGCAGGCAGTCTGTGAAATGGTAGCTTAGTAGTCCTAAATGCGCAGTGTGTTATAGAGTACTGTTGGGCCGTGTGGATAGTCTGGAAAGTGTGGATGAACAAGCTTTTCCATCGTAAAGCACTTGTCCTAAATGGACCTTTTAGTGGCCTGCATCAGAGACCACTCCATTAAGTATGCTTTTGCCCGAGAAAAGTTTTGTCGCAGCCTATTCACAGAGAGGAGGACTGTCTCATTAGTGCTTCAAGTGCAAGAAGTGCCCCTTTTAGGGCTGGGAGGAGTTGAAGGCATTAACCTTACTTAGGATTGCCAGATGGTTTCAGGTATGCAAATCCCCTGGCGCTGGGATTACCCAATCCACTAATACTCACATGTATTTACCACAGTCTCTATCTCTGGTAAAACACATAGAAAGCCCAAAACAAGTTTGCTTTACTGTCTAATGACAGCGAGACGGGTCATAGAATTATAGGTGATAACCCCGTGGGCCTCCGAAGGACGACAATGGTACATTCCTGATGTGGGATTTTGGGTGATAGCATTCTGTTTGCAGGGGTGTCAGACCTTGGAAAGCCATTCTGTATCAACAAAGCCTTTCCTGGTGATGTATATTTGTATGCAATGTTGTCCATTCCACCAGCCAGTGGTGCTTGTGTGAGGCGTCCAGTGTTGCCTGATGTTTGCTTAGCATGTCGTCAGTGCGCTCAGGTCCAGTCAAAAGGCCAGCACATGTGTGTCCTTTTCTTGGGGAGAGCCAGATTAGCTTCCAGGCGACCATAGCGGGGAAGCTAAACACTGCTTTCTGGGCACTGTGAGCATGAAAGCCAGAACTATAAGGCAGGTTAAGAAGCACAGGACGGTAATCCTGCAGATTTGCACTGCTGTTTCGTAAGATCCTTCAGGCATGGCACGTTTACTTCATTCATTCCTTTAAGACGGCCGCTGACTTTACCTAGCCGCATGTCATGTGATCGGGATGTCAGCCGGTGCTTCAAGGGATAGCTTCCCTGTTTCCCTGGTAACAGCCCCTAGACATACAATCCTAATACTGATTCCCTCCCCCAGAAATTTGTGTCACAAAAGTGAAAGGGTATAATGCTGTCTCTATGTGGGCTGGATATGTGCGGTGGCTCAGCGGACATGTGTTGTTCGCTTGTATGGCCTTTGTGCCTGTGTGAGGAACCCGCTTGCACCTGAGCACACAAATCGGAGAGAGTACATACCCTCCACACTCGGTACATAGTTACCCAATTAATGTGCAATGCATATAAATGCACATATTTGCCTGGCCTATCTTTGCAAGGGTTGGCTGCCGGGTGAGGAAGTCCACTGCTGAGGGAATGTCATTGGGATTCATGTGGACAGTGTACAGTCATGCTGGTGTTAGCCTTTCCTTCTAAACCTGCTTTAGTATGGACAGTGTACAGTCTTACTGTACTTTATTCAAATTGCAACAGCAATACACAGTGGAGCCCTAGGCAGCAAGTATAGCTGATGCTGTGCTCCATACATTATGCTGTGCTCCATACATTATAATACAACACTAAATGTACAGTCATGCCCCATGTTAGCAACTCCTTCTGAACCTTCTTTAACCAGGGAATTTTTCAGCAGCAGGCAGAGCCAAACACATGGTGCATATGTTTACTTAATGATGCCTGTGTTTTCTTGGGGGGTGTGCAGTCACACATGCATGGGCCTTTTGTTTGGTCCTCCCTTTGTGGAGGCAGAATAGACAGGTGCTGCAAGGCAGACGCTTGTTGAAAGAGGGAATTCAGCACCCAGAAATCAGCTGAAGTATTAAATGGAACATGTTAGGGACAACTGCTTGTCTCCTTTTTAAGGGGCAGGCCGTGTCAATCCATCAGTTAATTTGGAGTATTTAATTTAGAGGTGTCTAAACCAGATAACACAATTTAGGGTAACAAGGGTTTTCCATTAATCCAATCAATTTCAAACAGGGAGGGCACTAGAGTGTGCATACAAATGATATTTTTTGGGATAACTGAACACTACAGGTTTTTATTTGGTACATGTAGTGAAGGTGTTATCTTCTGTATTGAAACTGTTGAATGCCAAGGTCTTCTTTAAGTCATTTTGCACAACCTAGATGATACTGTTATTGAGCACATTGTGCTCTCTCTGTATAGACCAACAAAGCCACAGATAATGTCTTACAAAGATTCGAATTCCACTTCGTGCTGTTTGGTTTAACATGGTTTAAAATAGTGACTGCCAAGTCATTTTACTCGGCCTAGACGATACTATCATTGAGTACATTGTGCTCTTTATAGACCAACAAAGCCAAAAATAATGTCTAACAAAAGTTTGAATTCCACGTTGTATTGTTTTGTTTAACGTTGGTGGCGCCGCGGCCTTGTTTGAAGAGCACATCTCAGATCAGACTTTCAATGAATGAATGAATGATGTCACACTTTATTGCACATTTTTGCCACACTGGGCTAAGTACAGGTCACAACAAAATGTCTACAAAGTTGCTAAATACAAGGTATATTAGCTATAACAATGCCTTGAAGCATTCCAATATTGTCATGTTGGAATCCTTCCCAAGATAATTGATTCAGAGGGCAGACTTTCTTGTTATCATCAGCCTTGGCTGATACCAACGTTGTCTGCTAACTGTGAATCTGTCAGACACTGCAGAGTGACTGTTGTTCAGAGAGCATGTAGCAGTGCTCGCCCCTGCCCTCTCCTCTCATTTCCCATACGGCCGCTCCCTGGGAGTTTTGTCCCTTTGCCTCCCGTCCATTCAGCCCTGCGGAGGGGACTGAATACCTGCTGACAAAAGGCAGTCTGTGGTGGGGTATTTGATTATTGAAATGTAGTCTATGAATAGTGGAGGAAAGCTGGAATTGTGTGGCTTTGACTCCTGCTAAATCTTTCCTGGCTCCCTTCTGGTAATTAAGTTATTCCAGTATTGGCTGGCTGCACTCTATGTGGGACAGACCCACTGCTGAGGCCTTCACTCCCCCCACTAGCTCTACTGGCCTGTACAGAGGAGTAGATAGTGAGAACGCAGACAGTGTGGACAGATGTTTCAGACAAAGAAGTGGCCATTCTAAAGCAAGTATCCATTGCAAAAAGCTTCCTGGCAGAAACAATGGGGGAGTTGGGCTCTATTCAATGCAGAGGAGGAATGTACCTGTCTCATACACAAGTCATTTCATCACCTTAGATCCCCACAAGATAGTATCTAGAACAAACTCAGTATGCATGTCAAAGCTCTTGGCCACATAACACGGGCCTGGCTTGTCAGGCGAAGTATCGTTTGCACCCCAGAGCCAGCCCTCCTATTGTGCGCCATGTTGTTCTAAACCAGACGTTATCGGAACATGCAAACCTGAGAGCTGGGAAAGTGGCCACCGCTTCAGCCTCTCCAACATTGTTAGATGCTCCCAAGGAGAAAAACAAAGTTACTCCTTGTTCTTAATGTTGCTACTTTCACATCCTTTAAGATGCAGCTTGAGTAACGTGGAAGAGGTTTCAAAATACATCCTTAGCTCCTTGTTCTGAGTAACTTACTTACTAAGCCATCTGAATTGGGTACTTCTGATAGAAGGGCACGACCTGTTTATAGGTAATTGATCGCCTGCCAATTGAAGGTCGACATAAATCAGTTGGTGTCAGAGTTCTGAAATGTCCTCACATGTGTAGACATTGGCAGGCCACATCATAGTTTTGATAGGTCATAGAAATGCTTCAAAGACGTCTCTTCTCTGGTTAGCATCACTACAAACAGGGAACATTGTTCATCAACAACAACTTAGCAGGTTGTTGTCGTTCACTTGTGTATGATGGGACTTAGAATCTTTATCCTTATTGGATGAACAACTCCTTGGGGGCTATTGCATTTTAGAAGTTAGGGAGCGACAGCCAATAAAAAGAGAGGGAGAGGATCTACGGTTAATCCCGTCGGTTATTGATTCATGGTGATTCAAGGTCATAGGAATGACCATTGCAAGTCAGTATCCTTCAAGGTCATAGAAACAGTGATTGGAAGTCAGTCTTCCTATCCACCCAGCTGCTGTGTTCCCTGTAGCAGCTCATTATATGGTGGGTTAGATCCTTGTATTGAATAGTTCAGGGTACAGCTTGTATTGTCTGTGATCACTGTAGGGGAAAATTACTTTCCCCATTATCATATACTTCCTTATTGAACCCTTGGCACCATTGATTCACTCTGTGCCTTTCCTGTAAGGGTGCCAGTGGATTCGATGTAGGGACATGAAATTAACAATATTGGTTGGTTGTTGCATCATATCTGGTTCATTTCCAGCACTAATACAGTCAAAATTCTGCCAACAAACTTATAATCTCTATGTTTTCACTACTAGTATCTTCTTGATTTTTAGATATGCGTCCTTAGCTCCTGGTAATAAAAAGAACAGAGTAAATTACAGTTGAGATGGGGCATTAGCACTGAAATGTCAGAGTCATTAGAACAGGCAATAAAACACACTAGGGATTTAATGGATTGATACTTAGGTGTTTATGTTAGTTATGGCTGTGCAGTTAGTAGCGAATGTCAAATTTGTGCCCCATAACTGCAATTGCCAAATGTAGCACCTCTGTAGAGCTACTTCAAAACGTCGGGAACATTTGAAGGATTCCGTCCCGACAAGAAAGCCTATAATTACAGACTGGCACTCCCTGGAATGCAGGAAAAGGAAATTATTTATCTGTTCATCGTGCATGAGGAATCTAATTTGCTGCAACCCCAATCCTGATAATTAGACCTGGCTCCGGTTCACTTAGTTCTTCCCCAATCAAAGCTCAGGTGGTTAAAATTCTAGTCAGTCAAAATCTATACCCTAAGCTGGGCAATTGCTCAGGTGATTTCTACTGCAAGGTTGAAATACATGCTAGATTTATCATTGTATTTTAGCTGCATTCTGCCATGGCCATGCAGGGTTCTGTAATAGGTTTTGCGCAAAGTTACTGACCTGACCTAGTAAGGGCATATTGTGTGTATAGCATCTGAAAAAGCACATGGCATATACAGACATTTCTACCCTCCCACCTTCCTACTGTAAACACCATACCAGGTGTTGCCATCTTTATTCATGGGTCTCAGGAGGCAAGTTCCAACCCTCATTACAATGTCATTAGCAAGTGGCATTAAATTGATATAGAATTTTCATAACTGCAGCTTATTACATATCTCAGTGCACATATAGTCCTCATCAATAATCGACTTGGCACTGTCTAGATGGCTGATGGGCGTGGCCTGACACAATGATTCCGAGACACTCAGTAAAGTAAGGTACTGCTGAGGTGGATCCCTCGTCCTAGGTTAAGTGTTGTTGCTGTGTAAGGATATGTAAGAAAAGTTCATCAACTCCGGATGAATGACTTCAAAATGTCAAAGTTTGAAAATTTCTGTATGTACTAAGAGGTCAAAAGTATTATGATAAAAGACAGTCTTATGATAAATGATGTGAACTTATAGGGGTACGAAACTCCTTCACAGTCACTGATGAAAGATAGCAGACACTATCTGAAATGTCTAACTCTTCAGAGAATTTATCCAGTTGCTTGATTTATTTTGTATAAGTAATGTAGGGAATTGACTGAGCCATAGTGCAGACAGGTATATAATTAGTCCACTGAGATATGAAAGATGAGAGCACTCGTGTGAATCACAATGAAGTCATCATAAACTAGAGTTCCATGATCTCATACCTTCGCCAAATGATGTTAATCTTCATGACAGACAAAGTAAAGATTATTCCTCCTGATTATGCAAATAGGATCCTCATTTGCATGAATTATATCAGTTGATCATATTCTCCAACAAAAGACAGCCTTATCTTAACAAAGAAAACCATTCTACCATTTCCTCATAAATTATGCAAATGAGGTCCTTACTTGAATAAGTTATGTTTAATGATGTTCACCTTCACTTAACTTTCAAATACCCCAAGTATAAAATTCTAGGCAGTTACCATTATGGAATTTTTCTTATTAATTATGCAAATTAAGAGTTAATTTACATAATCAAAAACTTCCTGTGTTTCTCTCGTTCTCAATTACATATGTCACAAGCTTGAATAGTCCTATAATGTAATGCAGCTGATTTATAGAATTTCCTCATTAATTATGCAAATTACATCCAGATTTGCATAATTGTTGCATAATTATGTCAAGCGTCACTTAAGTTTCCTACATACCAAAAATCATGAAGATCCGTCCTCCAGTTCTTGAGTTATCCTCTTATGAATATTTTCAAAGAAATGGCCCTGCAGTTCCTGAGCAAACCGCTAGGGGGCCCAAACCTATGTCAGTTGTTCCCCAGCACAAGAGCTACCTACCATCCATATTTCGTGACCCTAGCATGTCTAGATCATGAGATATCAAAACCGGAAGTTCCGCTGCAGTACCACAACAAGCCGCTAGGGAGTCCAAAATCTAATCATTTTGAGGTCTCATCAAGACCTACCCACCTACCAAATATGAAGTCAATCCATTGAAGCCTTCCCAAGTTATCGTGTTTACAGACAGACAGACAGACAGACAGACAGACAGACACACACACGAACGCCTACGAAAACATAACCTTCTTGGCGAAGGTAAATATCACGTGAAATGGCCATCTCTGTCCTTTTGTAGCAGGCATGATAAATGGCTTGTCTGTGGTTATATGTGAGGTGGATGATGAAAATACTCATTTACAAGTCTGACATGAATATTGTGGAATCATAATGAAGTCACATTTGGTTGGACACAGGGGAATTGTCTCTGTGGTATGGTTGCCATGGCTACTGAATGCTAAATATGGTGAGGGAGATAAAAGTGAACTGTACGAACAAAGGCAAAAGTTCACCATTGTGACGAGCAGCTTTGATCTATACAGGGTACCAGTCTTCTCTTTAAAAGGGTTTTTATCACAGAATGACAATGAAATTTACTGGATGGAACAGTTGTATTTTATGTGTTACTGGTATCACTGGTTAAACTGTATAGTGCTAAGCATCTGTGGTTAACAAGGAACATTGGAGGCTGCAAGTTGAGCAATGGGCAAATCTTTTTTGACAAAATTTACATTTTTAATTAATAGCCTTCATATAAAAATTCTCCATGGTCAATCCCCTCATCTTCTCTCCTACATGATGTTCTATGATAAAAAGAAAAACCCTGAAAATTTGAATGTTTTTCCCAAGAAAGGCTCTGGTGATGGCATTTTAGAAGTGCTGTTCTTTATTTGCTGACCAAGTGCTGTTGTAATACTACTATAGCCTCCTTGCTTTGACTCAGTTTGAGGGCTGCCATTTTCCCTACATCGCGGAGAAGTGGCAGCCCGTGCAAATTCGGCAAGTTGAAAGGGTCATTAAAAACCACTTCATACCGATTGGCATGGGTGTGCGAAGTCCCCGTACCTGCACGTGTCCCTGGCTGCAACGTGACATCATCACGTCTCGCGGATACCGAGACAACAACGTGCTAACGGTCGCCAGGTCACTTCGCTGGAAAAACACAAAGAGAAAACCTTCCATCAGGGTCATTAGGTGTTGCATATATTTCTTGAAATGGTATTATGTTAAGAAAAAAAATGGTGGTTGATAGAGGAACCATATACACTTTTCTATAGCTAAAACAGGAATACACAGATTGCTCACTATTGACCAGAGCACATAGGTAGACCCCATCTGTACCAGGAGGCACCTCTGGCTCCAGATCCAATCCAAGAGGACAATATGCAACCCCTATCAGTAACATGCCAATAGGAGTCAGGGGGTTGAACCTCTGACCTTAGGGTACATGCAGAGTAGTAGCAATCAGAAAACTAAGGTACTAAATCAACCAAGTTAATAATGGAAACAGCAATATTAAAGCACAACTATGGAACCAGCTACATAGACTATCCATGTGAGGAGGAACGTATCATATTGAGAGCAGAAAGATGTGTCTGATCAGGACTTATATTGAACAGCATCTTCTATAACTGTTTGACCTGGAAAGCAGGTCTGACTAGGTGGGTGGCATCCCAGGACAGTTCACAAGCAGGCAGAGGAAAGTTCTGTACAAGGGGCTTTGTGATTACACACTGATGTGGCATTGTACTTACATGTGCAGAGTCCTGGGCTTGACATCGATTAGTCATGGCAGATGCACCACACTTCTACCAAGCCTTCCTGAAAGCTTGCTCTGATGGAAAACCATGTCTTATTCATTTGTTCTACACATAGAAAAGTGTAAATTGATCTGCTGCTGGTGCTTTCAGGAAGGGGGAGACTAAGGCCGACTTTAGACTGACGACGGTATACGATCGCACGACAATCGTTGTGGGCGACGGCTGGCTTTAGACACATGACCAGAAAGTGTGGCGAACACCCGGAGCGCAGGATGGCACGCCGCGCGCCAATTCAAAATGGCGAGAGAACCCCTTTTTCGGTATGCTGTAGCAGATTGTTTTTATTCTGCTTTTAACTCGTTGTCCTGTTGATGAGACGCCGAGTTTGTGCCCAGCAAAGAAGGGGTATGAGGCACATACTCCGGGTAATACTCCGGGTTTGAACCCAGCGTTCTGTGCTGCCGTCGGCCTGGCTATATTGGCCGGGAAATGTGGATCGGCGGGTCGGTTCGTAATGGAGAAGTAGCGATTGGTGGCAGGGGATTGTACTAGACACGTATGACGATATAAAGTCTTTGGTTTGACGACATTTAATGATACAGGCGATGTGCTTGGACATGAAATAACGCTTGCAGGCTTATTTGCATAAGGCCAATGACCTCCCACTTCCTTCGCCGGCGACGGTTCACTTTCGACGGTGGAAAATCCTCCTCGGACCCCCCGCTGAAGGATCGCACGATAGGGTCCGAGGTGGTAGTGACGACGATTCGAGGATTACCGTCGTGCGACTATTTTTATCGTGTTTAGACGGTGGTAAAATACCGTCGCCGGCAACATCTTGACGATGAACATTCGTACGACTATCGAACCGTCGTCAGTCTAAAGTGCCCCAAATTTCACAGAACATCAGGCTGAGGTGACCACATCTGCCCTAGAAGTGTTTCTATTTCTGCTGTGTTATATCCCCCCCCCTCACCTTTCAGAGTGCAAATGTAAGACTAAGAAAAATTCAAGGAATTAACACCTGGCTGTTTATGCAGGTCATTTTATCTTTTTGGTCTTTGGATTTCCTCTTGAAGTGTTGTTTTCTGTTATTGTGTCAACAGGCCTGATGAAAAGATATCACACAGGGATCGATAGTAGGTAGTGGATAAGAAATACTGTATGTCAGGCAACAAACACCACATACTACAGTAATCCAACATACATCCAATAGTCACCAATCATACCATGTCATACATTGTAGCTTGCAACAGTCATGCAGTATTTAAAAATGTTAAATCTGAAATACCACATTATATGTATTAATTTGCATGTTTATATGGACTTAATGTGAAGTTTGTCATTTATTTGTGCTCATCACTAAACTTCATTGCCATTGCATGCAACCGTCCCAGTTGTTTCTAGAGACTTTTGACTTCATTAGTGCTACAGACTTTTGAGAATTCCTTGTTTACATCAATAGTTAATCCTTCATCCCCACATCCAAGACAATTACTTCTCACTCTACAAACAAAGGCACAATAGGTACACCTGAAAGGTAAGCATCAGGTTTCAATCCCTTTAGTGCATCACAACTTGAAGAGGATTAATTCAGGCTCAGTAAGCAGATAATCTTCTTATCCCAGTGGATTAGGTGTGTGGAGGATTAGCAGCATCTATAGAAGCGTCAGAGATATTTTGAGATCCATGTCCGATGATGTCGGCATAGTTCAAAAACATACAGGATTGATTACAATGGATTGGACCAGGCTAGGATATCCCAACTCTTGCCTCTTGATGGAAAAGCATTTCTCCTTCCACTACTTCACTTGTACCAGTGGTAGAGATGAGGTGTATTATGACTTGAGCCCTGCTGGCTAACACTGTAACAGACCAGGTGCCTTTGAGTAAATAGACTCGGTGACAGGTAGACACAGGTGCGATACATTAAGTACAGGGTAAAGCTCTCTAAGCAGGCTATATGTTAGCTTTCTGTACTCCAAGCAGAAACAACATGCCACTTCATAAGGCAGATAACTTAGCTGCTGCTGATGTCCCACACAAAATTGTTGCTTGAAGTTGATTCCACATCAATTTTTACCATTAAGGTAAATGAAACAAATGTTCATGATGGGTTTTCAAATAATCTGATTTCAGCCTTTCAACATCCATAGAGGGAATTGTGTACCTTGAGTGTTTAATGTTTTGCCATTAGTTCAACAAAGTATACCACAAAGTTTTATGGTTTGTGCAGCTGTGGGTATTCAGTCAATAGAGTGTTGAACATTTAGTTACATGTTACTTGGTTTTGAGATTGGCTAGCTAATGTGGTAATAGGTAGTCATTTCAGGAACATCCATGACTGTCACATAACACACAAGACCCATTCCCGGTACAATATGCATGAGGAACTGACCTATTCCAAGATTTACTGACATTTTTTGTATATTGTACAATAGCAGGATATTGGTTGGCTATAAATTTGCAAGTTTTATGGTAAATCCAGTACAGGGAACCTATTGTGCCGGTAGCAGCGCAGTGAGCACGTTTTAGACTTTGGAACTTCAGCAGAGTGATTTGTGTTGGTACGTGACCTTTTTTATAGGGTGGATTGTATATACAGAGTGTAATAACTGGTAACAACAGCCAGTACATGATTGTGCAAAGCATTAGCCACTGTGGTAAGGAAATCAGCAACTCTAAATTTACAGTCATCAAACCACTTGATGATCACCAAGGAACGTCACAAACTGACCTCTACTCTGCTACTTCCACATTTATAGTAACTTTTATTCTATTTATAATCATTGAATTTTCAGACAACTGCCTGTTTAACTCTGGAATTATTTGTCAAGGTGGCCCAGAACTGAAATGGAATTTACCTGACCTGAGAGGCCTTTGAAGTTGACAAGGAATTCTGTGCATGGATAGTTCTGCTGTGACTCAAACACAAATGTTACCTGATAGGACATAAATAGGATGTTTTGTAAACAACATACAGTGACTTTCGTCCAGCAAAACAGAGACATTATGACAGGGTTGGCTGCAAAGAGCTTTGATCATCATCAGTTTTCATTCATCCTGCCGCTCGTTAGAATTATAACTGGTAATTAAAGCGATGATGTGGTTCCTTGCCTTGGGAGTTAATTAGTGGTTTTAAATGTTAAAGCTGACGAGGACATTCCAGAGTCAGCAGTAAAATTTGTAATTAACGTCTTGGTTTTGGTATATCAAAGTGTAGCTGAAGGTGCATTAGTGCTAGTGCGGAGTTCACCAATGTGTGAGGGGGTGGTGTTGGTGACAGGAACAACCAGGCCAAGGATAACCTGTAATGCCTTCTGCAGATGTGAAGAGAAGAGACACCTGCAATAGTACTGCTGAAGGATTCAGGTCTTGTACCAACTGCCACATGTCAGACAATCAAGTATTCCAATCAAGATGACAAATGATGATTAGGTCCCTCATATTGTGTGTGATGGAAAAGCTATTGAGTTAGGCATGCCCAGTTTAATAATAGGGTAGTGGATACATTTCACCCCATGACCATGTATCATGTTTGTCACTGTAGCCACAGCAACTCTTCCATCCCCTTATTTTCCCTTCACTTCTTCAGATCCGAAGTTGGCCCAAACCTGTTGTGTAACAGTGTTTGATAAACATGTAGCACAGTAACACTC
Organism: Branchiostoma belcheri; assembly: GCF_001625305.1. Classification (NCBI taxonomy): domain Eukaryota; kingdom Metazoa; phylum Chordata; class Leptocardii; order Amphioxiformes; family Branchiostomatidae; genus Branchiostoma; species Branchiostoma belcheri. The sequence goes on from NW_017804065.1 coordinate 1,316,342, forward strand.
TAACAGCCTAGCCCTGCTGTGGTGTAGGACACATAAACCAGACTGACAGGGGCAGCTGTGTTGTCCCTAATATCATATGTCAGCTCCTGAGCCCCTGCTACTGGTCTCACATGTACTCCTATCTGCCCACCATTTTACCACTAAAAGGTCTGCCCAATGAAACTCCACCCTTCATTCTGCCCAGGATCACTCTCAGGCCAGGGGAGATGATGTATAATAAAGGCATCTAAAGCATGTGGGTTTATCAGAAGCTTGGACGGTGCATACCTTACAGCTCAGATCACTCACCTGTCATTTAGCCCCACCTGGGGCCATGATGACTATAATCACTGTAATGAGGCAATAAGGAATTAATTATGTTCATTACCTGTAAAGGCAAGGCTCTGCAGGAGTTGTGTGGCAGCCAGTGATTGCAGAGGGAGGGTTGTTGCCCTGGAGAAAGTTGGTTGCGACGGAAAGTTTACAAGTAGCCAGCGTGTGAAACACTGCATCGTGATGACCCAGCTGAGGCACAACAGCACACGCACAATAGAGGAGAATCATCACTGCAGCGCACACACAATAGAGCGGAATTATAAGCTTGTCCAACCTGGCGACAGTATCTTGTTTCTGTAAGATCGCTGTGTATTGAGACAAAGTCCATAATGGCTGGCTGTGAGAAGAGTGTCTTCGGCCACAGGAACATACAAAGGATGAAAAGCCTTAATGACAGGAACATGATGATGTCAAAAAGCTACAGGATAACATGTAAGCAATGAAGTTGTCTGATGTTCATTCAAGAGTCAAATTTGACATGGTTATATCAGCTGCCGCAAAAAGCCAATTTGTCTGGGAATTTAAGCCCTAAAAGATGAATCATAACCCATATAGCTTCTGGGATTTCAAAGCTTCAGCCACAATTGTATTTAACTACAATAATGACAAGCTCAGTATGTAACAACGTCACAACGTAGGCAATGTTGTATCTGATACAACAAAAGATGAAAAGGAAACAATATGTACCTCTATTCGTTATGTCACACTGTATAATGATATCTTTTATTTTCTCTCCATATATCCAGCTGACTGCTACCCACCCCTGTGACAGGGACCCCCAGCAGTATAATCTAATATTGGATACCGCTACTATATATCTCATGGAATGGTGTAAAAGTAAATCTCACATGCTGGGATCTCCAAACAGGGTCAGCTATTTAAGGCATCGGGAAGACGTTTGCACTTCTTAGGAAAGAGAGTTCCAGGCGAGTCCTGATAGTGCTTTTGCACCACGTAGCATGAAATATGTGAAGAGGCTTCGGAAGTGGCATTATACGGCAATATAACACAAGGGAGGAGACATAATAAACATGCTGAAGGACCAGTTGTCCTAATGTTTTGTGTGACAGGCATGTACAAGGAGTAGGCAGTCAGTGGAAGGGTATTCTACAGCACTTTCATAGTGTGACCTGCTACAACACCTAACCGGCATTGATTATGTTGCTGGAACAAAGAATTGTTGGAATCAAAACACGTTGTCTTGAAAATCAGTTATGTTAGACAAGTGGGGACTGTTTTGATCATCAATACTTTGCCCTCATACCTGAGGAGACTTCAGGAAGTGAGGAGGAGGGAGGCATGTTTTACCACACAAGTCTGTCCCATGGATGCATTCCTAACACTCCACCTGTGAACCTAACCATACAAACATGCTGATGACATCCCACTACACATACCAACAATCAAAACAGTTTCCTAGATTTCTGCCTTCTTTCAGCTGCTGGGGTAACCTGGACACGACTCACAGATATAGCTGAGAAGGTGTGCTGGAGAATGATTGAGTTTAACACCGATTTTTGGCCAGTGCACTACAATGTAAGGTTAGATGGGGGCAGAGATGTGCCTGTTCTGGTGGTTGGCACCCAGGCATGTGTGTTGTGGCCACAGGCACCAACTTCTCCTCTCATCCATACAAGTGTCACCCAGGTCTTATCTGGTCACAGTTATTATTTCCTGTGGGCCAGAAGTGGCCAAATTCCAACCCAGGAAAACAGGAGTGGCAAATTGCATCAAAACAGTCCACAAGATGGGGGAAGCCTGAACAAATCCAGGCAAACAGTTTGCACATGGGAGCTTCCCTTATCTACAAAGTTTCCCTATAGGATATCTGGACTTGTCTATCACAGACAGAGGATAATTATATCCATTCCTCTGAGGTCTCTGAGGAGGAAGTAGGAGGTGTCTGTTTGTAAGGAGGATGACCCAACTGGGACTACTTAAATTTTAACCACCTTTATACTTGTCCCAGGGGGATTCTTAACTAGGAGCTTTTCAAGAACATTCTCCTCCACAGAAATAAAGGCTTCTAGTCTTTTGCAACGTTTCTGCATCATTCATGGTTCTCCTTGTCATCTTTCAAGTTCAGTGTGCAGTATGAGAGTGCATATTATTGCTCTTAATTTTAGTGAATGCTCAGTAAGACAATACCAGGGCATTTCAACGACAACTCCAGAGCAGCAGTTCATTAGGACATGCAATAAAAACTGATGTTGTCTCCTGGTACAGATGACTGATGACTGCTTTTCATACTTGCTAATCTCCAGGCAGAGGTTGATTAGGAAGATTGTGAACTTCAACTTCAGTTGGCCCAATCAATGGTGGCCCAATGGATATGTCTTCCTGGTTGGTGATGACTTTACCACAATAATTCACATGTAGATTTAATGTACAGAAAGTCCTGTTTGTGACCGCTCATGATGCCACAGGAATACACTTGACATCCATCATTTCAACACATCACCCCCATGTGGGGTCCAACACTCTGACATCTAGATGACAAGTTGTAGGTCTTATTTATAAATAAACTCCAAATTCCTCTTCTTATTTTAGCTGCCCAAACTTCCCAATCACCATGCTTACCTGAAATCCTATCTATGCTCCATCCTGATCCAGACTACCTCCACAGATCCTATTTGCAGGTGAAGGCATCAATTTGGACCCACCATCTGATACCAGCTTATGTTTGTTTAAACATTGGGAACATTTGTGGAAACAAGTTGTCAGCAGTGGCACTCTCTGCCAGTTCCACTAGGAGGAAGGCTTACATGTACGGAGTACTTACAGCTCATACAGTTTAGACTTCTATACTAGTATGTCGTGAGGTTATCATAGTTCAATTAGTTGGTTATCAGGTTTCATTAAATTTTAGCAATATTTCTTTCAACTCAAGTGATGGTTTTTACTTCTGGGTATGGAAGTATTGTTTTAGGTGCCTGAGCTATGGGTTTGCATATCTGTAGAGTAGGTTGACAGCACGTGGGTGGGGGAGATAGTCACAAAGAGGTCAGAGGTTTCAGAATCTGGGCTGGAGCCAGCATGAATTAGTGATGGACCTGGGGGAATTCAGGAAGCTGAGGATGTCCTGGATGTCTGACATCTCCAATGTCTTTTTTTTTTCAAGTGATAATTCTTCATAGTAATTCTGTTTGAGTCATGTTCCTTGAAAGGAAGGGGCAAGATTCTCCCCCCCCCCTTGAGGTTGTGAATGGACCATTCCTTTGACTGTGTAGGTTGAAACTGTGCAGATGGGGAGGCGGGTGTTAATCGGGGAATGTGAACCTGTGGTTATCAGATTTAGGGCAGGATTTGGCTTCAGGTCTGATTAAACTGTCCTGGAAACATTGCAGCTTTTCTTTCTCCAATGGACTCTCAATAACCTTGGCAACTCATATGTGACTCCCTCAGTGAATCAAGGCTGGCCGACTTTACTTTCTTTACACTTTAAATTTACTGTTAAACAAAAAAATGTTTTATCTTGAAGTGATTAGTCTGTAGGTAGCATAATTGGTTTACTAATGAAAGCTTATTGTGATAAGTACACAACATCACTAAAACATAAACAATATCCCAGCTTGACATATGGAAGATTTCCAGATCAGAAGATTTACTTGGGAAAGCTGAAAGTTACCAACCCTGGCAGTCCTCAAGGTTGCCAATTAATGGATTACAGGCAGACTAATATGTTTGACATCAGTCTTATGTGCATTTAGGTCATACTTTCGACATGAAACACCATTTCCCCTGACCAAACTGCTTCTTGGTTGTACAATGTACATGCTTTTGCCTGATTGTATCTGGGCAGGAGGGCTCATCAGAAGCTAGACTGCAATAACAATATTGTGTTATAATTGATTTAAATCAGATTAATTCTCTTTCTTGTGTACCTGTGTCACAATGGGTTAAAATAAAGATTGAATGCCAATCTTTGAATGACAAGGTCGAAAGAAAACAAGTTTTTGAGTTGCTCAGCATGGTAATGCTCTGTGGATGATTGGTATTGGCTGCTCGTCTTTTTTCAAAATTAAGACTGGACTAACTGAGACGCCTTGTTTACAGATAATGACAAGGAAAGAAAAGAACAATGATTGAATGATTGGGATATAATAGAATAACGGTAATCCAATCAATAAGTCTTTAGACCATAAAAGGCCATCTACACATGTATGTAATAGCTATCAAAATGAACTGGCCATGCAATGGTAAAACTGAATGAAATCCATTCATGTCAGAAGTTAATACCTGAAAGAGAAGGCGATTTTTGTATAGAAAAAAGCTACTAACAAGAGTCCGTAGGACACAGACCTCCATGAAGTAAGAATTGTGGTTGTGGTTGTAGTATTTATGCCTTGATTTCAGTGCTGTTGCAGCAGGAAGAAGACATGAACATTTGCTATTCTTCCCACATGATATCTCTTCCACCTCGTGAGAAAGTGAAGCACTACTCGTTGTTACCTTTATTATCCCAGCATGGCCAGAACCTTTTCTGACCAAAATTACCCTGGAAAATTCCTCCACACTGGGCTGACTGCAGAAATAGCACCTCTCCACCATAGCAGAGGATTACACCTGACAACATGTGACATGTTCCCATGGACGATGAAAAGCGGGAGTGGGACAGTTGTTCCGTTCTGGAACACGGGCACTGGGAGGTAGAAAAAAGACTTAAGTAACTTAATTTGGGGTCAGCGACCCCCTTTGTTGGCAGGTGCTATCTGCAGATATTGGGTCTCCCCAAGCTTGTTACCTTCTCACTGAAGGATGAAGTGGTGGGGGCCTGGTCGTAATTTCCACCAGATCAATATAATGAACCAAGCAAGGAGAGCTGGGAGTCTTCCCCCCAGGTTAATTAGTAGAGTATTAGATTGTTGGCAGCACCAATGCAGTACAGATGACTAGCTAATGGACAGTATTGGCATATCCAGTCTATATGGCATTTCCAATTCATGTTTTTATCTGTCTACAATTTGTTCAAAGCTTTGTTCAAACAGTTTTGAATCAGATGATACTCAGAGATATAAAAGTGTGTAGTCCCTCTGACAGAGCTGCTGGCAGGACTCGTTGTCCTTGTTGCAGTGTTTGGCTTTACTGAAGTGATAAACACTGCTGTCAGCCTGGGTGCCTTCCAAAGGCAGAGTCAACACCAATGCTTAGATAGGATCCATTGATAGAAAACTCTTACAATGGATGAACTGAACTGGAAAAGATGGTTGTAGACTATTGTCAGTCTCTGAACTGTTCATCCAAATTATTGTGATTCTGTCAAGCAATATGTAGTTATCTAACAATCCTGTTCACACACTCCAAAAATGCTTTTGAAACTTTTTAACCAGATCATTCATAGCGTCATACTAATATGTAATGGAACTCAAACATGAGATGTTATGTCAAACTTGGCAAACTAGGAACACGGGTTTGGCCATATCATTCTTTTAAGTTCTATCCAATTCGTTAGAAATACCAGAGCAGAATGTGGAATGCTTTCGTCTTGAAAGTAGGTCTCCTACCTCCCATTTATCGGATTAGAAGGACTTCTATCAATACAGCAGAGAGCAGATTCATGTTTAAAGCCTGGGCGACAGATGGCAGCTCAATTTTTCCATTACTGGAATGGGGAACTTCATATCCTCTCGAAGGGACTTCAGTGGAAAATCACATTGGAGAAAATTACTTTCAGGCACTCAGAGAAAAACAGTGGTGGCGTAATTTCTGGGAGAAAGCATTTCAAAGGGAACAACTTTGTCTCAAAGGCTTACAGGAAAGTGTTCGTTTAGCTAAGGGCTATTAATGGAATTGGAGGGAAAGGTACTTCTAAAGTGACATCTGTTTATATTACTGTAATTTAGGTACACTGAGGGAACAATTTAGATAAAGTGCTATTCTGAAACTGCTGCCACACCTTTGTTTTGTCTTCTTCAATGTACAGATATCCTCATAAAATGTATCGCTTGCTTCTGGTCTTCACCGACAGATGGTTGGGAGCTTAAGATCCATCCAGGTAAACTGGAGTGCACCAGTTAAGACCGTTACCCTGCCTAAAACTGTTCTAGGCATCATGAATCAAAGGCTTACCCAAAAAAGCATAGACTGACTTTGAACTTGAGGATAGAAGGAGGAGCATTATACACAGAAGAGTGCACTAGAGAAGGATAATCATTTATATCAGCAGATTCAGATTGTATGTGCTGTATGTGTAGTGTATGTGCTTTTGAACTTTATTCACATCTCATGTCCTATTTCCTGATACAATCTGGAGAAACCACAAGTGTTCTCCCAGTTGTGCTTACAGAGGAAATGCTGAAGGGAGGAAACCTGTGAGCAAGAGAAGATGACAAGGGTGGATTAAAGGAATAGGAAGGGTGGATAAAAGCAGAGCAGTGTTTGGCAAACCTGGTCCAGTTTGTAATCACTTGTTTGGGGGATTCCTGACTGCTGCGGGGAAGAGTGGCAAATATTTGCAGACAAGCTGTGGGTTCATCTTGGGTGCAGATCAGCGCTGGAGAGGGGTGTGATGATTGGCACGCCTTGGGGTCAGGGCAGGGCGAGGAAGTGGTCGGCTGGTGCAGCCAATTACACTTGATTGTCTGCCAGGGGCTTTCTAGGAACTTCAACAAATCTCCTCTGGGGAGGAGGAATAGTCAGGACTAATCCAACTGACATACAGTACTGGATAATGAGTCACAAGTCTTTCCAGTCTAAGTTTAGTTTCTAAAGTTGTAAAGCCATTTGACTGACAGCCTAACAGTACAACACTTGGACCTTTTGTGATACTTGTACATTTGAGTGGCCTGCGCCAGTGGTCCTTCATCTTCTCAGCATGCATTCTGCGCCATTCCTGGCAATCTTGCGTCATTTCTTCCAGTTATTCTTGAGTAATGTTGTTTCTTTATATTGCATCAGGGTAGATTGTTATAAATTGTAAATGTTTGTGAAAATTTTGTAGTAACTTTCTTCCACTGATCTGATTAGAAGCAATTAAGGAAAGATAGCCTTTGTGGGCTGTTGACGTTGCAAGACACAGGTCTCTCCCACACCTCAGGGGTTTCTAACTGTCCAGAAACTATACATCTTTTCCTTGGCTGATGAAGGGATACATAAACTCCTTTAACTGCTTGAATAGTTCTACTAATAATTAGTAATTGTGCTATACTTCCATCCCACCATGGGATCTTGTGCACAATAGACCACCTGTGTATCGGAAGTCAATATAGAAGTCTATTTACCACATTACACCCATTATCCACTGGGAAAATGAGTGCTGTAGAAGTCCATAAACCACCAATTATCACAGTCAGGCAACTATCATGAGTAAAGTTATGTCTGTGCTCAGTGTGGGAGGATTAGCCATGTTTGAAGCCAGTGGTGCCAGCTATGGTACACTAGAGGTCTGTGTTTGTGCCAAAATGTTTGGTTGTGGTTTTACATTGTGTGTTCAGCTATGAAAAACTGTAGTCTTTGTCATACCAACTTATGGATGTAAGTAGTATGCAAAACTAGGAGCCATGGAATCCTTAACATTTAATTGGAAGTTTGGCACCCTCCTGATATCCTGTCTACAGTAGGATTATCCAGGCACAGAGGGCTCTCCTAGTCTCATTACCATAGAGTCTGAAAAAGCCTGTATACACCTGTAGTCTTTGATCGCATTTATATTATACACTGAAGTTGAAACATATAAGACTTAGAAAAGACTCAGCAGTCACTCTTCTAGCTACAGCAAACTTTACTCTCCATTGGGAATATACAAAATTTGGATTTGATATCAAATTATTAATTCATACTCCCTTCCAAGACTTCTGGAATATGGATGTACAGTAAGACGAAAGTTGTAGGCACATTGTGACATCTCCAACATCCAAACTCCACAGACTCATTGCTGATATCGTTTACTGCAAAATGTTTTCCCAGTGTTCACTCAGATTTGTTAGCCTAATGTTTCAGGAAGGCAGAGGTGACCCCATAGCAAACCTCTACAGACAGGCTACAGGTGATTATACCTCTTGAGCACAGGTTCATCCAGATGTTACCATGTCTCGGACAGCACAAAACTCACAGACAGGAGTCCCAAGCACCCTCCTGGCTATTGATCTGGTGCTTGTGCAGGTCTAATGGGATGTGTGCTTTGGCAGCAGCTCTCCAAATCCCTGTCAGGATGCCCTTCCTTTTCTTCTCAGGCGCTGGATTTGTTTGACTTTCCTCCTCAAAGACATCCTTATCTTTCGGTCCAGACGAAAGCTTTTTGCCCGTGTCAACCTGGCCTCCACCCTGGCCTCCTTACTGCCACGAAGCACAGCCGCAAACGGCAGAAAGAACCACAGTTGCCTCCTGGGTTATTTGCATGGCAGGCAGGATTATGTATTTATGGCGCCACGTGAAGTGGCCGGCAAACATTTGCCCTGCTCATAACAGTCCCTAACAATGACTATTAAGGAGCTGAAGAAGATGTGTCTACGTAACTACCCCAACTGCTACTTTGTTCTCCTCAGGTATTCCCGCTAGGTGCGAGCCAGTTGGTACACCTGTATTCTCCACCTTATCATTTCGGCATCAGATCGGAGACGGGGTCTGTGTCCAGACATGTCTAATGTCTGGACGAATTTGACAGTGATTAGAGCACAAATGTGCCTTAATGTCATTGATTACTAATTGGGTGTGAGTATTGTCCTCCCGGTACACCCACTTATCTCTCCGAAGAGGATCTTGAAATGAAGGCAGCAAACAATGTGTCATAGAAGAAGGAGAAAGTTTCCTTTTGTTTTCGGATAAGGTCAGCACTTTTGGGGAATTCAGCCACCAACACTGGAAACAAACAATACTTTTCCACTGCTAAGTAGCCACAAACAAGTGCTAAACATTCGAGTCAATGGTGCAGTTCCACAAACTGTTGATGGAAAATATTGTCAGGACGTCAGCAAGAGGTAAGCTGGAGTCTGGGTCCAGACTTGCGCTGTAGATACAGAGACCTGTTGATAGGTTTTGTGTTTGGTTTGGTCTGAAAGTCGCCAGTGTCGGCAAACTTTGTAAACCCAGTCGCTCACGACCAGCGCCACTCTGGGAGTCTCCATGGTGTGGCTATTGATCGAGACATTTGTAGGAACAGTGCGAGAGGACAGACTGGAGTCTCAGGTTGAGTCAGAGTGTTTGATTTGGTCTGAAGCCTCCCAGTGTTAGAGAAGTTTGCCAACTGTGGACCTACGCCCTTCAGTTTGACCTGTACTTTCCATCACTGTTTCTGTATTTAAATTCCTATTCAGTGCCAGTTGGGCACTAAACATGCCAACCCTTTGCTTAATCGGCACACCCAAACATAAATTGTTCTAATGGTTGATCAAGGAGCCCTCCCTGCTGACGGTTAGAACCAGCTATAGACAAACCAATGCCACAGGTCCAGGGTTCAATCTCCATTTGTCTGCTCCTTTGGTAAAGTCCCAAACGCTGTTTTGTATACAGCAGCAGACTTAGAGTCTTCTCACCAAACCTGACTCCCAAACCAGAATCTTTGACATTTTGAGCAAGGTCATTAACATACATAGCAAACAATGTAGGAGATAGTACGTCCCCTTGCTTTACTCCGAAAGGAGTGGGGAACCAGTGTGTACGGTAGTCATTCACCTCTACACAGGCTATTGGGGATTTATACAGAGATAATATATTTTCGAAAAATTTACCTATCAACGCCCATTTGG